>NC_056735.1:102647185-102702435 GCF_019279795.1 Protopterus annectens
TCCTTAATCTTGGTGCTGTGAGGGGTATAGGTCAAAACACACACTCTACCCATATTTGCTTTCTGCAAGTTAGCGTTAATCTCTTTATCAAGACCTAGCAGTGGTTTGTATTTTATTCCCCATTGGGATTTGACAAATTCAATGGTGTCACTAATCATGTTGCTGGGATATCCTCTCCTTTCAAAAAAATCTGCTAACAGAACCATTTCTCCTTCCATGAATTCTCTAGTTGATGACATTCTAGCACATCTAATGCACTGTCCTTCATAATATTTTTGAAAATGTGGGTGATGTTCACTTCCAAAAATAGATAATCATTAGAGAATGTGCTTTTTCTATGTATCTTGGATGTAAAACCTTCCTCATTGGAACCTATGAACACATCCAAATATGAAATACCTGAGTTATTTGTTTCATAGGTAAATTTCAAAAAATTGGTAGTTTCGTTGATGTATTCAATAAATTGTGGTATTGTCTCGTTGGGTCCCTTCCACAGAATGAATATATCGTCCAGAAATCTTACATAGAAGGTGATGTAGCTGGAGAATGCACAGTTGGTAATGAATTCATTCTCCCAATCAGACATAACCAAGTTTGCAAATATTCATGTTTTAGTATTTCAATCACAATACCATATGAATAATTATTTTTAGTGACTTTTAAAATCAATATTTATAATTATATATACATTTGTATTTACTTTTGGTATGTATATACATAAATCACCAAGATTTATATGTTTTTTATATAGGTCCAATATTAGTTATGTTACAAATGGAGTACTGTTTCTTTAAATTGAGTAACAAAGTTTTGGTAGCCAAAACTGTCTTTACATGAGTTAATTAAATGTTTTGCACTAGTTCTGATGAAGTCTGCGATGGTGCAGATGAAAGCTCTCAACTAGTGCCTAAGGAATGCTATCGTTGTAATAAAGGATTTATTTTCAGTCTACAGCGCCTTTTTTGCTTCCTATGAGTTTGGAACGTCTGAGTTTGTTTACATAGCAATTGTGCTAGTGCTTCTAGTGCTTCATTTGCTTCCTGCAAGTCTGGCACTATTGAGTTTGCCAAGGGAAGCTTCTTGTGTTTTTCTAACTACAAAGTATTGGATTGGGTTTTCTCTACCACAAGCTAAACGGATAGTCAGGACTTCCTGAGCAACCAGGCATTTGCTCTACAACATTTCATCAGAACATTCTAAGGTACTTTTTTATGGTTGTTGTGGTCTCCCCACACAGACTGTTGTGAGTTGTGTTCAAGTTACTTTGCATCATTTGGAAGAGTTACAGGAATGTATATGCCTGGGATATAAACAGATTTAGTCCTACTTTACTTTTGAACTTATAAACATCAGTGTATAACAGTGTATGAGTTTGGAACGTCTGAGTTTGTTTACATAGCAATTGTGCTAGTGCTTCTAGTGCTTCATTTGCTTCCTGCAAGTTTGGAACTATTGAGTTTGCAAAGGGAAGCTTCTTGTGTTTTTCTAACTACAAAGTATTGGATTGGGTTTTCTACCACAAGCTAAATGGATAGTCAGGACTTCCTGAGCAACCAGGCATTTGCTCTACAACATTTCATCAGCTTTTACAAACATTCCAAGGTACTTTTTTATGCTTGTTATGGTCTCCCCACACAGACTGTTGTGAGTTGTGTTCAAGTTACTTTGCATCATTTGGAAGAGTTATAGGAATGTATATGCCTGGGATATAAACAGATTTAGTCCTACTTAACTTTGAACTGCCAAACATCAGTGTGTAACAGTTTTTTTGTTACACTTTAGTTCAACATCTTGCCAATTCGGTGAAGCAGTGAGGTTTCTGTGGATTTAAAAGAAGTGTTTTTTTCATCTTTTTTTCGTTCTGTTTTATCAGTGACATAATTCAAGTTTCATATATCCGTGTCATTTTTTTGAACTTTAGTAGCTATCCCAGCTACGGTCCACCACTAGTCTATCTGCAGGATCTGATTATATTTTATCATATGTGTAGAGTTACACACTGTCGTGCCATGGTCCAGTGCACATTCCACAGATATACCTACATGGACCTGGCTGACAATCATACCACCTTCAGTTGCTATGCTCAACACCTGGGAGGTCACTCCCACATATGCTCTGACTGGGTTTACAAAGAGGTGGAGTTTACTCAACATACACACATTGCCAACATACAGGCTGACAAGTCCAGTGAGGACATCTCCACACCCTCCCCCACACATGAGGAGATGTCTGTACCAGCGGTTTGTGGTCACCAAATGTTCTGTGACACACAGGTGGGACATGCTCTCTCCAGGGTAGTGGACATAGCATCCATGAGACCAGCTGGTGACCCCACTGTGTACTCCACTATCTCATTGAGGAATTAGACCCACAGTTAGGACAGCTATTTCTTTGTAGCCTCACCTCAGGTAAGGTACCCAGGTTGTGTCTCATGGCAACTGTAGTCCCACGTCACAGGGCCAATGCCTCCACTGAGCCTGGTTATTACTGTCCCATTACCATGAGGTGACCTATCTGCAAAGACATGGGGAGGGATCATACTGCGGCTCGTACATGACTGCATAGGGGGCATACATACTTTGCATCCAACACGGTTTGTCTTGTTCAGGGGCGGTTCATGCCTTTAAAGCATGGTTGACATTTTCGGGACAGTCACCGAGGCCATTGATGGGGGTGTTGCAGTCCATACAGCCTACCTCGACCTGGCAAAGGCCTTCATCACATTACCCCCCCTCAGGTATCGTTGATAAACCCATTGGCTGGGATGTGAACACGTACATCACAGAATGTGTTGTAAACTGTCTATGTGACACAACCCACACGGTCATAGTTGCTGGCAGCATGTCAGACCTACTGCCTGTCGCAAGTGGTGTCCCATGGGGCCCTTCCGTGGGTCCACTCCTGTCATACATCTACATTTCCACGGTACAGGCACACACAGGGGTGTTATGGGCAACATTGTTTGTAGATGACTGCAAAACAGGTGCCATAGTGGGACGGACATCTGACACAGATATCCTTCGAAGGGGCCTCCCAAATATGCATATCTGCTGTCAGGGACATGTCCCACAGCTAAATGCTAAGTAATTCAACATCATACCTGTGGAGAAGTACTAGGTCACCCCTGTCCAGCATATAGGTGGCTGTCCACTCAGCACAGGGGTGATTACCAGGGATCAGGGGACAGAGTTTGTCGGTCACCATTCATTCAACACACACGTTGCTATCGTGGTTCTGTGGGACTTCTACATTGCCCACCTGTTTGTGCAGGGATTCACATCTACATCAGGCTAGGTCATTGTCTCCTTGTACCCATTACGTGTTACACCTATGATTTACTACATTGCCCCATTCAGACTGTATCTGACCATACACCTACAGCAGCTAGGAAGCCCTCATAGGTTAATTGTTGTACAGATGCAGGATGACATCATTTTGTGTAATGCTGCCCCACTTGTAGGACCCCAGCCCCATTAAGTCACATACCTGCTGTTTAGTGTTGACCTGTGCCTGACATACGAGGCCATGTCAACCCATATGTCATGTGTATGCTTCACCTACTGTATCTGCATCCCTCAGAACCACTAGGGCAGGTGACATGAACCTTGTCACAGTCATTAATGGGATGTGTTTGAGTGACACATATATCACCCAGACACTCACAATGCTGTGGATCTACATCACAGTACATGTGAGACAGAGATCCTTCCTAGCCTTGTTCATGGGTATGTTGTCCATTGGATGGAGAATTGCAGGTATAGGCCAGGGATTACATCATTATCACTGCTTGACGGAGGTACAGCAATATCATGAGTATTTTATCTGAAGCACAGAAGGTTGGCAAAGTCATCCTAACTATGGTGTAGTGTTATGGCTGAACCTGGGACGATGGCCTACCCTGTACCTATGGACGTATGAACCTATATTCATAGTTTGTCACATTTACACTTGTCTATCCCCTATACTCTTTCTCCAATGTATATTTCTGTGGCACATGATTGTCCTCTGTATTACATGCAGGTATGCTGTGTACAGTGCACATACGTCACAGTTGATGACAGTGTATCTGTGTCCCTAACACTGTCATACTGAGGACTACCACGCATCCTTCACAACATTACATGCATATGTCCATTCTATTCTTCTTTGGCCTATGGGGGGGTGTTAAGGCAAACATTACACAAGTCCCTGTTTGTGCATGCTTCATGTTGGTGTTTGACCAGGTTCCGTTGCAGTCGTGTGTTGGACGGTAGTGTTTCTGTGTGTTTGCCATGTGTTTTTATTGCCGGTACATCTGTGGGAGGTGTGGTTGACACATGTTCCTCTTTGCAGGGACACCCATCCTGGGGTTTGTGTCATGCATCTGCACTTGGCAGGTGCCATATGTCCTGTACTATTCCCACAGTCGTGTATGCCTTCATGCACTACTACTGCGTGTTACTGGCTGTTTGTATGTGGTACACATGGACATTGTGATGGTTGGCTTGACCTATTCCCATGCTAGAACATACACATCTGTCAATTACGTTGTTTAAATCAAACTGTAACACTCATTCGTCTTTTCAAAATGACAGTCAATAACACAGGAAGCTGGGATTAATAACGTTTTACTACTGTGCAGCAGGAGGCAAAGAACTATGCAGTACAAGTTTAGACTTTTGTTTTACTCTATACATGTTACAGCTGTATGAGCATTGTGTATACTATCATCTTTTGCACACATTAATGATGTGGTCAGTCACAGGGCATTTACAACACTATAGTCCACAATGTTGTATTCCTACAACAGTGCTAAGGTAATGCTTATTAAATGTTTTCCCATGAGGATAGCACAACCTTGCGAGCCACATAGTCAATTAGAATGTACTTCGCTAATTCCTGCTCTGTCACGCTTCCGAGACTGTTCAGATCCGTCGTCACTCCATTTCCTACTAGGTTCCTTTGTCTCTCTGCTGAGCAGCTGTACTCTGTGTTAGATAGAGCTCACAAGCCTATCCTCCTCAGTGGAAGGATGACAGATATACCTGTACATACATTTATTATTCTCTAACCCAGCAGATGACTAATGCTGAATGACATACACCTGCTGCACTGGTTACTGCCAGGGTCAGGGTTCAATCACACTGCAGCTACACTACAGGCAATTACATGCATGATAAGCTCTACTGCCATATTGTAAGATAGAATAATATGCATTATACACTATTTGCTTCTAAAGTTGCACGTCATATATATGTTTAAATATGTATTTTGCTAACATTCTCCCTCCTTTGATTGCTTCTATTCTATCCAGAAACATATACAACATTATTTCATTCCCTAGCCTCTTCCTCTCTGGAACGTTTAACTAGGCAAGTAATTTGTTGTACATTTCAAGAAGGATTGCATTTTGTATTGACAAATACCACTACAGGTCTTGATACATAGTCTCAGGTACAGATACGTCGACAGAGTCCCTGACTAATACTTACATGCAAAGTATCCCGCAATAGACACATGCTCCCAATATGAGCAGAACAACACAAATGGCAATCATGATATTCAGTATGACTGAGCCCCATCCACCAAATGGTTTGTGGAAATGGTTCGTCAGTGGGTTTGGGCCTGGTTCCGCCATGGATGACACCTGCTGTATTACCTCTAGGTGGGCGTTTATTTTGGTCTTTTTATGTGGTAGTTGGACACAGCGATCTTCTTTAATAAGCGCAAGACGCATTCTCGCCGCCAGGGTGCAGTCGTGCGCTATTACATTTTGTGACACAACAGTTCTCATTGCATCCAGTTCATCAGTCACAAGTTCAAGAGCGGAAAGTCACATTCATCATTCCTCCGACAGGTTTTGACAACTTCCTCTGTTCACTGATTGATTTCACTACTCCACAAGCTGGGAGTGTTCCAGCCCAGGTTATGACGCTGTCACTCAAGTCCATATGAATCGATATTCCTTTATCTCTTGCAGAAGACTGGAATGTCAGAACAGCTTCCATTTCACCCACTGGATTAGTAGGTTTCTCGACTGTGTTCCCAGTTCTTCGAGCTATATGTGTTATAGTTCGTTTCGCACCCAGAGGCAATTGTGCAGTATGTCATGTGACTGGAGCCAGATAACCCAAATAACAACTGCCGGACCAATTCTCAGGTAACCATTGATATGCTTTTTCCCACAAACAACATAACAATATTCTACTTTACTACTGATGCGGGTTACCTCTGCATGTAACATTTTCCTGTCTCTAACAGAGGACTGTTTATACAATTCAGGATGTTTCTGCACATCCTTCCACATTGTTCTCATGAAGTTTCAATACAAATAATGAATGGTGCTACAAATAGTACTGTGATCTTTGGCTGTTATATGACATTCGTAAGACACAGTTATGTTACAAATACTCCCACCAACTGAAACTGTATCATGTTTATGACAACATACAATTCCTTTTTGTGTAACAGGTAAGTACAGTGCCACGTTGTCCTGTGATCTCACAGAACCTGTATCAAAGTGTAAATATTCACAAGTCTCAATCTATCCCCAAGGGGACAACATGCATCGGAAGTCCTCCATATGATGTAGGTATGGCAGTACAAACACAGCAATTTAAAGTGTTCATAGTCTGTATATGCACACGCGTCATGCCTAGGTATTTGTTGAAGTGTGGAAGACACTCTGTGGCCAGTTCATCACGTATCACTATTTGTATCCGTGTAGTTATATGCAGGTAAGGTCCCAGCAAATGTAAAGTAAACACAAACATGGTTAATAGGTGTATAATCATTAGGACAGTAAACAAAATGTCTTTGGGGTTGCTTTGTATTGTTATACAGTCTTGCCCGGGTGATTCAGGCTCTATGGTATATCAGCTACAAGATGTAAATCAGACTTGATATCCTTTACCGGTTTGAAAACTGTGAGGTGGACCCAGGACGACCTCTCTGCAAACTTTACTGCAGTGGGCGTTGCCAACAGTACCTGGTACAGACCTTCACACTTTCCACTTGCCAATTATCTTCTTTGGATAACAGTGACATACACACAGGATACTGGTGTCAGCTATGCGTCCGCTTGCTCTTTATCTGTAAAAGACTTTAACTGAAAAACAGTGTTATTGGTTAACAATCCTCTCATGTCACCTGCTAATGAGCCATCGACCTCCGGTTCTGCAGGTATGACAGCTTTCCACTCTGGCACATGATATGCCATTCCACATACTACTTCGAAGTGGGTGCAACACTTTACATTTGGAACTGTTGTCATGCTCAGCAATGCTAGAGGTAGACAGCAAATGTAACTCGTCTGGGTGTCACCCACCAACCTCCTCTACTTATTTCTCGGAATCCCATTTTACCGCGCCAGCAGTCATGCTGACTGTGGGTTGTACATGCAATTTACATTCATAGAAATACAAAATAATCCCCCAGGTTGCGTGATTGTCTGGTTCACTAAATGTGTTCTATTGTCACTGTAGCTTCTTTACAGCATGCCAGATCTAGGGATACTTTATTTTACTGGCACCTTTGCCACTGCTGCTGCATCCGGATTCATGGTTGGGAATGCTTCTACCCATTTTGATTATATATATGTGTAATCACTAAACAGTATTTGTTCCCTTCACATTTATTCAGATGTATGAACTCCATACAAATAGTACTGAACGGTTATGGTGGTGTAGGTAAACTCACTCCCTTCGGTTTAAATGCTCCCTGTGCATGATATCTACTGCAAATGTGACACGCTGCTCATGATGTTTGTATGTGGTTCGTAATTCCGTATGTTAGGGGTATTCTGTTAACCAAATGTACCATCCCCCCTGTTGAGACATGTCTCTACCCATGGCTCAACAAAGCCGCATATCTGAATACATTAGACGTTAATATTGGCTTTCTCACTGTGGATATGTGCAGTCCGTGTTCAAGGATTGCTCCTCATCATACCCACGTCGGCTTTTCTGCTTTCGTAGTTGATGTTTGCATTGTTTGTAAAATTTCTACATCTAAAATGTCTGTGGATTGTCATTCCTCATTCAAACAAACACTTTCCAACTGTGAGGCTGCTTGTTTTGCAGCTGCATGAGCTCATGCCTTACCTTTCCTACTGTTATCCTGTTGCTTTCTATGACCTGCACATTTACAATTACCTACTTTAGTGGGTAACTGAATGGAATCTAATGCATTCAAGATCAATTGCGCATGATTAATCGGTTTACTGGTGGATGTTATCATTCCCCTATTCTTCCACTGCTGCTCATAAACATGCACTGTACAGACAACATACTGACTATCGGGACATATGTCCACACATCGGTTTTTCGCTACAGTACAAGCACGTGTTAAAGCTATCTATTCTGCTGCTTGAGCAGACACGTTATGCTGCAGGGTTTGGACGTCTACAATCTCATTATCAATAACTACTGCATAACCTACTTGATTCGTTCCTGTAGGACTCTGTCTACATGATCCGTACACATTAACTGTCACCTCTGCATCATCTAAGGGTATATCAGTGATATCATGTCTGTGTGTAGTTATTTCATCCATTTCGTATAGGCAACTGTGTGGTGTGCCATACACAGGTGTCAGACGTGACGTTGATAGGTTTAATGTTGTACAACGTTCAATCACCATATGAGGTTGACTCAGTGGTATGGTCAAACAAGACAAATGTCTAGCACGGGTCAGGAATGCTATCTTCTCTTGCAGTAGAATGATCGCAACTGCATGAGACATTCTCACAGTGAGAGGGTGGTATAATAACATTAAGGCCGGGGCCTGTACTGCCATGGGTGCTACAACAACTGCCTGTACACAATGTGGCACTGACCATGCCACAGTGTCCAACTGCAATGAGTAGTAAGCTATGTAGCGTTGCTTACTTCCATGCTGTTGCATCAAGACTGACGTCATATATATCCGCTTACAATCTACAGTCTGACAACATGTGTTATGATTATTCGGGAGACCTAATACAGATGTTGAAGCTATCAATCGTTCTAGTCTGCAGAAAGCTGTTTCTGCTACTGTAATCCAGTGTAGTATGTGTTGTGCTGCCATAGGTGTATTAAAGATTGAGGCAGACAATACAGCGGATTCCAAAGCATTGTTTGGTAACCAGCTTTGACAAATGTTAGTCAGCCCAGAAAGGACTTAATTCCCTTCTTGTTAGTTGGCTTGGGTGCTTGTGAAATTGCTACCTTCCTATCGTCATGTAATGTTCTACCCTACCTGGATACCACATATCCCAGGTACTTGACCTGTATTCTCTGTAGTTGCAATTTATGCTTGCTTACTTTATGTCCCTGTTCTGCTGAATATCTCAATAATGCTATTGTATCTTCCATACATTGCTGCTGGGTAGGGGCCGCAAGCAGAATATCATCCACATAAAGTGGAACTTGACTGGCCCCGGGTGGAGTAAACACCGGAATGTAGCTAGCCATCTCCTGTGGGAATATCGTTGTACTTTCACAGTATCCCTGTGATAGCCGGGTATGGCTGTATCTGTTACCATGAATGTAAATGCAAAGCAATACGGACTATATGGATGTATAGGTATTGCAAAGGAAGCATAGCTTATATGTACCACGGTAAGATACTTCTGTGGCGTGTTCATAGCATTCAATATTGTGTGTGGGTCTGGCACCATCGGTACCCTAGGTATTATTACAAGATCTACAGCTTGTAAATACTGTACCATCCGCCATTCCCCCTTTGTTTTCCGATCAGAAGATACAGGGGTATTGCATGGTGAATAGCGATTACTTTGTAGATGGGGAATTCCCTCTGTGACTTTACAGATATCTTCTGGTGTCCACGGTCTATACACTACGGGGGTTGGGTCCTGGCCTTCCTGTCCTGCATGAGGGTTCGGTACTTCAATTAATTGACAGATATCCTCACTCTGTTCTAGTGACTGTCTTCTTACTCAAGTGTCCCTAGGTATGTTACGAGTTCGGGATGTGGTTTCAAGAGCTTCTGTTACATTTGGTCATTGTGATACCTCTGCTGCCACAGGATAACGTGTGGGGACTAGCCTGCCCTCCCGCTTCATATCCTGGATGTGGTATCGGAGGTGGTAGGGGGGTGGGGGGGGCTGTCGCTACTACTGTATTATGATCTTCTCTGTGTACGTATGATGCTTTCACATTTGTAGTGTTCTGTTCCCTTCGGTTCACTACCTCAATCCACCTATGTGCATGACGGATACCCAATTGTCGCTGTTTTGTCGCCTGCACATCTTAGGGCTGCCACCTTTTCAAATGCACAATGTGGGACATTAGTGTTCGGAACGTGTAATTTGCCAGGAAAAAGCATACCCACGGCCAGTACATAGGACAGGATTTCACTTTTTGCCAGGAGAGCTACCAATTGTTGTAGCATTTCAGTTGCTTATTCTGTTTATTATGATATTTTGTTGTTCCAGATACAAAATTACTGTTTTATGCTACCATTTGAAAAGATATCTGGGAAATGTTTGTCCTGAGATATCAGGACATTTGCCATTTGTTCAGTTTGTTTGCAGGACACAACTGGCCAAAGAGGGACTGTCCCTCACAGGGTGGGACAGGTGTTTACCCTAGAACATGTGCATCACATTTTCAGGGATTACAATGTTTCGGTAACGATATTGTGTCTAATATACCATCAATGTCATATTTATTACCCCATTTTGCTGAATATCTCACATTATGTGCTCTCTGCGATTGCATATACTTCACATCACCCGTCAAACGCGGATCACATGATCTGTTTGTTCACTAATCTCCCATATCCTCTACACGACTGCTACGCACTTCTCTCGCACCACGTGGTATCTCCTTCCCTGTATCCACTGTAGTGTCTACAATGACTATTTACTCTGCTGTGTGTTCCCCTGACCTATGTTCAGATTTAACACTATTTGGATTGGTCTTCAACCCGCTATCACAACTGTTAACAGAAACACAATGTAGTCTGGTCCCTGATCTACAATAGAGACAAAGAGGCAAACACTCCTTACCTGAGCCTCCTGTTTAAGGCTGCACGTTTTCTTCTTGGGATCCAGTTTTCCGCTTTTCAGCCACAGATCAGACAGTAGACAGCCTCTTTACACACAACAATTCAGTCGGAGGTCTTTTCATTCAAGAAGAACCATTTAGGCAAATTCTCCTGCGTAGATGTCTAACCACCCATGCACTCTGACCTGTAGCTTACCAAGGGAATTCCGGATTACAAGGATCACAATGTCAAATAAGTTGTTAAAACCAGACTGTAGTTATCAGTAGGCTTTTCTAAGTGACAGTCAATAACACAGGAGGCTCGGGTTCACAATGTTTTAGTAGTGTACACAGGCAGGCTAAATAATATACAGTCCAAGTATGAGAGTTTTGTCTGACTCTATACAGTAAGCAATTTCTTTATATAGTGTTTACAGTCAGCTTTTGCCCACCTTACTGACGTGGTCGGTCACAGGGCATTTCCATCACTATGGTCCGCAATAGTCTATACATACGTGGGTGCTGAGGTCATGCTTTTAAAATGTTTTCCCATGAGAATAACACAGCCTTGCAAGGCACCTTGTCAATTACAGTGTCCTTCTGTGATTGTAGCTGTTTCAAGGACCCTGGACTGTTCCGATACAGTAGTCAGTTAATTTCTTAATACGTTGCTTTGTCTCTCTGGTAAGGAGTTGTACTGTTATCTTCGATAGAGCTCACAAGGCCATCCTCCTCAGGGGAAGGGGTGATGTTATGCATGTACATACATTTATTGTTCTGTAACTCAGCAGATAATTAATGCTGACAGACATAAGCCTGCTGTACTGGTTACTGCCAGGGTCAGAATTCCATCACACTACAGCTTAGCTTCACCAATTACATGCAGGATCAGTTCTACTGCCATATTGTACGGTACAATTCAATGCATTTTATAGTATTTCCAGTGTAAACTGGCACTTCATATGTGTTTCTATATATATTTTTCGAACAACATCCATCCGGCCATATGCATGTTGTTCCGTCCTTTACCTTGACCGTGTGTATTTGGCCATCCGGCAACGCTACTCTCCACATGTGATGTCCCACCTTCCCCTTCTTTGCCTGTAGCACCCTGTTAGGACGTCCTGTTTGGTAGGCACGTGTTCCGCTATATGTGATCGACTTCTCTGCATAGCTAATCATCGATGCGGTGGTTCAACAACCCGACTTGTCCACATGTGTACAGTTATGTGCACCGTGTCGTATGCAAACTTATATGGTTTCGACGGGTACATACCACATGCAGGATGTACACATTCTGCAGACACATTCACATGCAGCCATTTCCATATCTGTACCTGAGGTGGGTTGGTGACATGTGGGGTACGTATTTGCCCGCGTGGCATTGCCTAACACAAACATCTTACCACATTTCAGGTATGCACATTGTGTGTGAGTGTATAGCTGCACACGGATGCTAGCAGGTTTGGGTGCACAGGTGTACATGGGTAGGACTGACATGCTACAATGAGGCTATTGTGTATTACATCTGAATGCATGGGTTCTGCTTCTGGATATTACACTTCAACATACGCCATCCAGTGTATGCGACAGAGACGTTGCTGGGTGTGGGATATGTTGCTATGCACATGTTTGCCTGTGTTTAAGGTATCTTGATTCCTTACTGTTGTTATGTCAACACAGCTACCCGGCTATGTACTCTCACTAGTGCTTGTGACCATTATGGTTGGCCCCTTTTCCAATGCCCATAGTGGGACATGTTTTGTGGAAACTTCGGATTTTGCAGGACAACACATACCCACGGCAAGTGCAGTTGACAGAACTTCACTTGTTTGCCATACTATATGCTTATTCTGTTAGCATTTGGGTTCCTTATTCAGTTTCTTATGCCATGTATGTGTTTCATATACCAATTATATGTTTTATGCTACTATTACATGTATATTGCGGGAATATTTTTGGCAGGGGATCTCAGGTCATTTTCCATTTTTCTGATTTTTGCAGGGACACAACTGTCCAATCAGGGACTGTCCATGGCACATTGGGACAGCTGGTAACCCTGGTGACCATGCCCATGTCACTACTGGGGTTGCCACCTTTTCCAGTTGCCAAGGTGGGATATTTCCGGGACTCACATCTGACTTTACAGGCCGACACATACACACGGTCACTATATAGCATAGAACTTCACTTGTTTGCCTAAATAAAAGCTTATTGTTGTGGCAGTTTGGTTGCTTATTCTGTTTCTTGTGACATTTAGGTATTTCAGTTACAGAAATAACCAATTCATGCTACCATTACATTAAATACGGGATATCATTATGTCCTACAATCTTAGCACATTTGCCATTTTTAATATGTTTTTTCGGGACACAACTGCCCATAGAGGGACTGCCCCTCCCAAAGTGGGACAGGTGGTGACCTTAGTTGCTACTCCTATGTCGGTGCGGCGCGCTGACATGCTGCTGTACACCTTTTCTGAGTATAACCACTGACGGTGCATTGCGGGACAAACGCGGTCTTATGCGTATCCTTTGCTCCTTGGACGGGTACACTTAAGCCTTCGTGGCTTGTATTTGCTTCTCCGTTTAGTTGGGACGGGTACTATGTTGCATACTCTACGTGCGTTTCATTCTGCACGGGCCCTGGCTGCTGCCATTACTATTATGGGCGGACCGTGGCAGTCAGCACATTAGGTTGCTCACCGCATGCCGGCTTAGCCACGCCTCCGGACGCATCCTACTTGGGCTCGCTCACGTACACTACGCATGTGTCTGTGGTTGCGGTGCACTCTCATTAATATGTATATGGTGCTACTACGCCGGCTATTCACTGCACCGCCGGCGCAGACCTTACACCGGCCTTGCGCCGAGCTTCATGAATCCCGGGGATTAAATCAATTTTATTAATAAGATGTTGTCTAAAAGTCTGAATTTCTAACCAACATGTTTCTCTCAAATCAAATTCTTGCTTTAAGAAGTCTAAATTTTTTACTTTATTATCAGACAGCAACTGATACCAATACTTTAGATCATTCTCTGTGACTAAAAGAGTTCTTTCAGAGGTGGTTGACAAAAGCATACCTTGTGTATACATTATAGGGAATAGAATAAAATTCCATTCCTTATACTTAGGATGCATGAATATAAAATTACGATAACTGATAATAATGTTTAATGGGTAACTAACTACATATTTTGGTGTAATAGATGAAGTACAAAATTCTTTTAGTAACCATAACATGGTGTTATTTACAATAATATATATATATATATATTTTTTTTTTATGTATTATCATGTCCGTTCTTAACCTAGCTTCCACTACTCTTTCCCATAACTCCATGCAGTGACTGATCAATTTAATCCCTCTGTAGTTACTACAGCTCTGCCCATCACCCTTATTCTTAAAAATCAGTACCAACTCACTTTTTCTCCATTCCTCAGGCATCCTCTCACTTTCTAAGATTTCATTAAACAATCTGGTTAAAAACTCCACTGCCATTTCAGCTGAACACCTCCATGCTTCCACAGGTATGTCATCTGGGCCAACAGCCTTTCCATTCATCATTCTCTTCATAGCTATCCTTACTTCCTCCTTGCTAATCCACTGCACTTCATGATTCACTATCCCTACATCATACAACCTTCCCTCCCTCTCATTCTCTTCATTCATCAACTCCTCAAAGTACTCTTTCCATCTCCTCAACACACTCTCCTCACCTGCGAGTATGTTTCCCTCATTATCCTTTATCACCTTTACCTGCTGCACATCTTTCCTAGCTCGGTCCCTCTGTCTAGCCAATCGGTACAGGTCCTTTTCTCCCTCCTTAGTGTCCAACCTTTCATACAACTCTTCATATGCCTTATCCTTAGCCTTCGCCACCTCTCTCTTTGCCATGCACCTCATCTCCTTATACTCTTATCTACTTTCTTCATCTCTCTGACAATCCCACTTCTTTGCCAACCTCTTTGCCTGTATACTCTCCTGTACTTCCTCATTCCACCACCATGTCTCCTTGTTGTCCTTCCTCTGTCCCGATGTGATACCAAGCACCTTTCTAGCCATCTCCCTTACTAGCTCTGCTGTAGTTACCCAGCTATTTGGTAACTCTTCACTGCCACCCAGTGCCTGTCTTAACTTATCCCTGAATTCCACCTCACAATTACCCTTATTCAATTTCCACCATTTGATCCTTGGTGCTGCCCTCACACTCCTCCTCCTCTTCTTGATCACCAATGTCATCCTACAAATCACCATCCTATGCTGCCTAACTACACTTTCTCTGGTCACCACTTTACAGTCTCCAATCTCCTTAAGACTGGCCCTCCTACATAAGATATAATCCACCTGTGTGCATGTTCCTCCACTCTTGTATGTCACCCTATGCTCCTCCCTCTTGTTAAAATATGTATTCACCTCAGCCATGTCCATCCTTTTTGCAAAATCAACTACCATTTGACCTTCTGCATTCCTTTGTTCAACACCATACCTACCCATCATTTCCTCATCCCCCTCTGTTCCCTTCACCAACATGCCCATTGAAATCTGCTCCAATCACCACTCTCTCACCCTTGGGTACAGTCATCACCAATTCATCCAATTCACTCCAAAATTTTCTTTCTCATCCATTGCACACCCAACTTGTGGAGCATATGCACTAACAACATTCATCATTACACCATCAATTTCTAGCTTCATAAACATCACTCTATCCAACACTCTTTTCACCTCCAAAACACTCTTAGCATACTGTTCCTTCAGGATAACTCCTATGTCATTTCTCCTCCCATCCACACCATGATAAAACAATTTGAACCCACCTCTGATACACCTAGCCTTACTCCCCTTCCATCTGGTCTCTTGCACACACAATATACCAACCTTCCTTCTGTCCATCATATCAGCTCTCTCCCTATACCAGTCATACTGCCAACATTCAAAGTTCCGACCCTCACTACCACAGTCCTAGCCTTTCTCCTCTCTTCCTGCCTTTGGCCATGCCTTCCACCTCTTCTCTTCCTTTGGCCAACAGTAGCCCAATTTCTGCCAGCACCCTGTTGGCTAACAACACCGAAACAATAATCTCAAGAATTCAACTTAACAAAAACAAATCTATAAACATAGTATGTAGTTATATTCCTCCAGGCAATAACATAAACACCTTAGAAAACACACTCCAATGGTTCTCCTCCACCCACCCCCAAGAAACAATCATACATGGGGACTTCAACATCGACTGGACAACTTGTTCAGCACACTTCCCAACCACCCATATTAACTTACATGGTTTCTCCTAAACTATTACTACCTCCACCAGAATCAACAAATCTAACAAAAAGGAAAGCATTATAGACTGGATCTTAATAAATAACAAACCTCAGTTGTACAAAACAGGTACCCCACCTGCGGACATGAGCGACCACCTACTAACCTACATAATTAGAAAAAGAGAAGACATGCCCCACCAAACAACCTTTAAAACCCTCAGGTATACAAAGAACTTTAACCTAAATAGTTTCCAAACTGATCTAAGCTTATGCAGATGGGCCAAACTTAAAACACTACCCCTTGACCAAGCAGTCTCAGAATTCAACACCACTTTCCTAGCTGTCTTAGACAAGTACACTCCCACACGTAGAATCAGAACCAAAAACAAAATAGCGCCATGGCTAACCAATACTACTAGACAAAAACTTACTTCTAGAAATAGAGCATAGACCTCATGGAGAGCCACCAAATCCCCACAAGCCCACATAACATACAAACAGATTAGAAATGAAGCTAAAAGAACTATTATGTTAGACAAGTAAAACTACTATTTCATTTTACAGCAAAACCACCAAAATCAGCCTCAAATATTCTGGTCAGGACTGAATAAGCTACTCCACCCAGGTAAATCCTCTACCCCCACACCCTCATCAACCTTACAACTACCCCCTGAATCGGTAGCAAATATCTTTAACACTTTTTTCACTGAAACCGAAAAAGTCCCTAGCCAATAATCTATCTCCCTCTTCTTCTTCTACAATCTCACCTACTCATATGAACCCCCCCACTCTTAAAATTTGAGCCTATCCCTACAGACTATATCAAATCTTTACTTAAGAAATTAAAACCTACCACCCTTGCAGCTGACCTACTTCCCGCAGAATTCCTACAAAAGGCCGCTAAAGTAATAGCTTACCCTATCTCCATCTTAATCAATCATACTATCCTAGAATCCTACATCCCCTCCATTTGGAAAATCACTCACATTCTTCCACTTCATAAAGGAGGAAACTCCATAGAACTCTCTAACTACAGACCTATCACAATACTATCTCTTCTAGCCAAAATAATGGAGAGATGCATACAGAAGCAACTATTAGCCCACCTTACTCACAATTCTCTCCTAGCCTCATCCCAGCATGGTTTCAGGCCAGCCCACAGTACAACCACTGCCCTTCTCTCCTTCTCCCACACAATAAATCACAACCATAATCAAAACCTGCTCTCCTCTGCCCTCTTCCTCGATCTATCAAAAGCATTCGACATGGTAAATCACAACTTACTTAGACTCTCTCAAATCACTGTCCATAGATAACTCAGTATGTAACTGGTTCCACTCATACCTAAATGGTCGACAGCAAGCTGTCTTGTGGAAAGATAATCTATCCCCCCTTCTACCTGTCACCCTTGAAGTACCCAGAGGTTCTATTCTGGGTCCCCTTCTTTTCTCTATATTCATCTATGACCTGCCCAAAGTTATACCACAGGCAACTTCCACACAGTACGCAGATTATTCTACACTAATCTGCACTGCCTCTACTCACACAGAATTACAATCCCTAACCCAGAGTACTTTTAACAAAGTAGAGAACTGGCTTAATAATCAACCTCTCCTATTGAACCCAAATAAAACCAAACTACTACTTTTCTCCCCCACCCGTAAGCTAACACCAACAATAATTACAGTCTCTTCAATGGCACCATAATTTCTCCTGAACCAAACATTAAACTACTAGGCATAATCATTGATAACAATCTGAATTATAATGCCCATACAGACAAAACCATAAAAACAGTAAATAAAAAATAGGCTCCATTTATAGGATAAAGAAATTTCTAACCCCAACTGCCAGAACCGCCATAGCTCGCACACGTCTTCTGTCTTCTCTATGCCTCACCCATCATCACTAATCTATCTAAATCAAACCTCAACAAAATCACCAGCTGCTATAACAATATAGCAAGATTTGCCACAGGCTCCACATATAGAACCCACCATTGTCATAATCTTCACAAATTAGGTTGGCTAGAACTACCCAATCAAATATACTATAACCAACTCGTAGTTATTCATAAAATCCTCTACCAACCTACCAGTACCCAGATTCTAACTACAATTATTACCCCCTATAACAACCTAGCATCCCTCCGCTCATCCAGCAGAATGCTAGTACAAGCTACCAAAGCCAACAAATCAGCTGGAGATTCCTTATTCTCCAACTCTGCTGGAAAACAATGGAGCTCCCTTCCTGCTGAAGTAACCTCTAACAGCTCCTTGCCTCAATTCAAAACATCCCTAAAGACACACATGCACAGAGTCTGGCTATGTCCATGTCTAAACCCCGACTAAACTATACAAAAAAGAGACTGAGCTAGTCAAAAAATAGTCGTGCTCATATTGAAACCCCGACTAACCCAAAAACACACCAACAAACTTTTTAAACCAAACTTAGCTCACAAATGTGTTTACCCTTTTCCCCCTCTATAACTTACTATTTCTGCCCACACTAATTATAATCCTTCCAACCTAAATAACCTTCTCTATTTTACCTTCCTTACATTCTAACTGAAAATGCTTAGCTTACAGACACACCTCTCTTAAAAGATTGATTTCTCTGTATTTACTGCTTCAACAACAATGTTTTTTATTTCCTATCTATATGTAACCTATATATGACTTTTGTCTTTGATCTATTGTTAACTTTCTAGAGATCATTGCAACCTGCATTGTTTTCTTTAATTGTTACTAAACTTTTGTAAATAGATTCATTGTTAAATTTCAGATATCTTGTAACCTACATTTTTATTGTTACTAAATTTTTCATAACGTGGAGCTTTTCTCCCCGGGCCTCCGCTGAAAATGGATATGTATCCAGTCAGACTTTCCTGGTTAACAAATGTAAAATAAAATAAGGTGTACTGCCATGTGTGCCTCTGAGGTGACCTAATATAGTTTGCCTTTGATATGTAAAACACACACACGCATGCACCCTACCCAGACACCCAACTGTAGCCATTCCTCCACGAGTTACTTGCTAAATACACTGAACGTGTTTTTCATATATAGTTTTACTTTGATTTAGGTGAGGTTATTTAGCAATCCTTTACACACAGACACATCTACAGACACACTTCTGTATCTGTATGTTTCTCTCTCTTGATATATCTATATATATATATATATATCTATCTATATATATAGATATCTCTCTCTCTCTCTCTCTATATATATATATATATATATATATGAGGAAATGTATTACAAGTGGTGAAGCTGTCAAAAGTTTGAGTATTTGACATAGTTAAAGATTTTGAAAATTAACTTTTCAAACATTGCTAGTATTTTGATGTGACACTCTACTACAGTAGGGACCAGGAATTTGTATTTCCCCACTGCAGTGCAATCTACGAGTTGATAGTTGATATATACATATATATGTATATATGTATATATATATATATATATATATATATATATATATATATATATATATATGTATGTATGTATATATATATATATATATATATATATATATATATATATATATATGGATTCCATACACTTGGTCGATTTTCACTTAGTCGAAAATGATTCCAGGCATTGTACTTCACTGAAAGCTCACTTGACTGAAAGCTCACTTGGTTGAAGTTAATTTGGTTGAAAATAGAATATAGCCCCTGCCTCACTACAGTGCAACCCTGGAGTGAGAATATTAAATAAGAGGGGGTGTGGGGGGCATAGCCCCCCACATAATTGTAATGTATTCACTGTTATAAGAAGGTATATCCATTAGAAATGCATTGATATATATATATATATATATATATATATATTTAATAAAAACTATTAGCATAATGTGGGGGGCTACACCCCCCCACACCCCCCTTATTTAATATTCTCACTCCAGGGTTGCACTGCAGTGGGGCAGGGGCTATATTCCATTTTCGACCAAGTGAGCTTTCAGTCAAGTGAGCTTTCAGTGAAGTGAACGGCCTGGAATCATTTTTGACCAAGTGTAATTCGACCAACTGTATGGAATCCATATATATATATATATATATATATATATATATATATATATATAGGGTCTACTTTTGTTGTTCAAAACCATATTTTTTCAAACAGAAAACCGAACCGGAAAAAAAAAACACACTAGAAACACTCTTTTGTAGGGGGCAAGCCCCCTGTACCCCCAATTCTCGCTACTACTATATATTAATTCCGTGATTGCACTACAGTGTGGAATGGGTATATTTCCTTATTCCCACTGTACCGTGCTTTGTTGAACTGCTGTTCATGAAAGTGCAATAAGTGCACTATTGTTAAAGTGTGTTGGCTTTCTGTTGTTTGAAAAAATATATTTTTGAACAGAAGTAGACCCATACATACATATATATATATATATATATATATATATATATATATATATATATAAAAGTATCAGGGGATGTGTAGGGTGCAGTGGCCTTGACCCTTCTTGCAAAAAATAGGTTTTGGTTTACTTGTTTTGTTTTTTGAATCTTCGTGATTCTATTTTTTTTATTTTTGTAATCTTTGTGATATGAACTTTTTTGGTATGTCTAAGGGTTCAGACTTTTTATAGTCTGATCGCATCACATAAATTCAGAAATGTCCGTCTTTCTACTGATCAATGTATAATTAATGGTTCTGACTGAGATGATACCAGTCAAATACCCAAATGTACGATGCAAGCCATCAAAACTTTTACAAAATGGTGGCCAAGGATGAACACAGGATAGCAGCAGATTTCTTCAGCTCCACCAACATAACTACACTGACAGGAAATAATTACTTTAAAATTCAACTAATGTAATAATTTTCTTTCTAAAAACGTTTGGAATACTAGTATCTTGAATAATATCTAAAAAAGAAAGAAAATTTAAATAATTTTCCTGTCAGAAATCTTCTTGGAAATTTCTCTTTCATCACCTCTGTTCAGAATGAGTTCCAGTAAGGCTAACAGACAGGATTCCAGCATCAAGAAAGAGCTTCAGTCTTTACTATCAACTATTCAGCAACTAACAACTAAAATGGACAGACTGGATGTTAAAATTGATAACTTTATAGAAAAAAACACAAAACAAATGGATTTGTTACATCAAGACTTACAACATCAGAAAGCCCAGATTACAGGTATAGAAGAGACTCTTAATGATATGGACAACAGAATTCAGGAAGAAGAAATTAACATTGAATTTTTATTGAAACAGAACACACACCTTCAATCCAAACTAGATGACCTTGAAAACAGATCCAGACGCAATAATATAAGGATTTTTAGACTGCCAGAAAATATAGAAGGTAACAGCATTATTTCCTTTTTAAATACTTGGCTTCCCAAAACTTTAGATCTGTCAGAAGCATTTTCTTTTGGTATTGAAAGAGCCCATAGGTCTTTATCTAATTCTAATACAAATAAAAAGTATCCTAGATCAGTTATTGTAAGATTTTTATCATCTTATGACAAAGAGATGGTATTAAAGGCTGCATGGGCTAAAGCTCCTATAAAAATGAATGAGGCAACTGTGCGTTTTGACAATGACTATTCTTCCTTGGTAATAACAAAAAGAAAAGTTTTTTTGCCATTAATACGAGAGCTTAAGAAAGCACAGTTCAAAACTCATCTTTTATTTCCTTCCAAACTAAAAATCTTTTTACCAGATGGCCCTAGAATTTTTGAAGACTTGGACTCTGCTTTGCTGTATATTAAAAAAAAAAAAATATTAGATAAAATAGAAGATATGGAATGGGCAAGCCCTTCGCTAAAGAGGATGGCAACAAGAACTTCTTGGAAGACTCCAGAAAAGCAAAAAAGACTAAAAAACAAATGGCATGTTCTATATTTCTTTGAACTCTTTAATTACAGTTACTACATTTTCAAGAAAGCCACAAATATCTTAAGGATTTATTCAAAGTTACTTTTTTGTGTGCAAAGAACTGATTTTGTTTTATAAATAATCAAACTTTCTGAGGAACAAATAACCTGTTATGAATCAACTTGTTTCTCTTTGTGATAAAGAGACCTAAGGTTAGTAATTTGATACATTTCCTTTCTCTTCTTGTTTTAAATAATGGCATTCTCTTTAAACTAAACATTCAGTGAAGGGTGGGGGAGGGCAGAGAGAGAGGTTTGATGAAAAATATGAAATAAGGGGAAAAATAATTTATTAGTTTTTTAAAAATTATTTATGCTGTTTAAATACTGTTGCTAAATATTATACCATGACTTAATTACTTAATACATGATTTCAAATAATATGTCATGTTATAATTGCAGTTAACTAGAACTAAAGTAGTTGGAAGTAATATGTCTCATGTTTTACTTTATTAAAACAAACAGCAAGTAATATATCTTTGTAGATACTCTTTGTAGGTCCCTTTTCTCTCTCTCTCTCTTATCTATAAAATTATATGCTTCTGATAATACTGATATGTGTATGTAATAAGATTTGTATGAGAAAATGAAATGGGGCATATAAAAATAAGTTGTGTTTATGTTAAACAACTGTAGGCTTGGTTTCACTGTAATAGAGACTGTAATGACTTGTAAAATGCTTCAAGAAGGTTTTGCACTGTTTAGATTCATTTGTATTATAAAATGAATGTCAGTCACTTGCTTTTACTAAAATTCCCGCCAGAATGTTATGGGAGACAATCTGGGATGTGGGTTTCCTCTTGAATATTGTCCTCGAGTTGTTTTAAAAGCTTCAACACTCAGAATACACGCAGAGAAGCTGAAAGCAGCCATTTTGAACTTTGACCCCTGATTTCACACTGACACATCGCAGATCCAAGAAGTAAGCTGTTTCAGGAAGTAGAACTGCTGTAAATGCGACTTTGTGATGAAAAACGAACTTTATGACACCTAAATGTGAGTTTTTCTTTATAATAACTTACTTATTTAAGATGTAATTTATAAAATATAAAAGTTAAAATGATTTTAAATGACTTAATATGACATAGTAAACTAATGAGATATTTTAGAAGGCATAGAAGGTAAAACACTTGTACACTTGTTTTTGAAAGCTTATATGACTGCAGCACTTTCATGTATATAAATGCTTATGATTTAAACATATGTAATGTTATAAATCATTTGCCTTGACTAACAGACAAGTACATGTATCATTATGATTATATTTTAGAAGAAATTGTCATGTGACATATTTTAAAGCTGCAGTTCAGATATATAAAAAAGAGATGGCTTTCATCACAATGATTTATGTATAACTAGGAATCAACATTGCTGTGCAGTATGTTCTTTTAACTTATGCATGAGAATAAATATTTATTTAATTGGCAATAATAAATATGAGCAGGAAGCTTTTGGTGCAAGTAACTTAAAGTTGTAAGAGCTTTTAACTGTATTACTATGGCAGAAAGTTGGAATACCCTAATATAAGTAATGTCTGAACCATAATAGCCTAAGATAATATATGTTATTGAATTCAAATGAACATAAACATATAATAAGAACTTATTCTTACAAACTTTTATTAAACTACCATATAGATATTCCCCCCTTTCTCTCTCTCTCTCTCTTCTTTGCTCCCTTTATCAAGATTGTTAGAATGCTATTTTGATTATGAGTGTATTATACAGAATAGATGTACATATCAATATTAGTTGTTTCTAAATGTTTTATATGTTTATATGAAGCTGTTATAAAAATTGTTTAGCTTTGTTATAATAGATAATCAAGTTAAATGAGGTTAACTTTAGTTAATAATTGTTAGTATTAAATTAATTTGGTGGCAGCTGAAGTACTGTTGCTTAGGATAGGGGGATAACTTGAGTGGTATTTGCTACTTGAAGTTGGAGTTTTCAACTCCAGGCTGGGTGCAATGTTTAATCCAAACATTATTTTCACCTGATTATTGTTGTTTGTATATAGTTTTGACATCCACATCACATTTTATAAACTCATTGTCACTACAAATAAAAGTAAAACTTACACAAAATTCCATAAGATTTTCATTAAATACAACTATAATTAATGGAACACCTAAAGGAGGAGACATAATAATACTTATTTTGTTAATTATTATTCTGATTATATGTTTTATATGTTCATAGAAGTTAAATGGTATCTCTAAAAGGAATTTCTTTAAACATTAATGGATTGAATAACCCATGTAAAAGGGCAAGTTTAATGAGATATATTAATTTGCATAGAGCCAACTTAATATTCCTTCAAGAAACACATCTCCTGAAAAAGGATATAGATAAATTAGCCACTAATAAATATACAGTCTTGGTTAGCTCAGAACACACACAGAAAAAAGAGGAGTGGCTATCTTATGGAACAAAAATATGCCCATACCTAAAACTATTAAGTCTTATAAAGATGATAAAGGAATGTTTTGTATGGTTACAATACAGATTAATGGGAAAGTATATACATTAATAAATGTATATTGGATACCAGGAATTGGCACTAATACAGTGAAACACCATCTCAAAGAGATTATATCATTTTCTATAGGAGATATTATTTTAGCAGGTGACTTTAATTGTATCCTACATGAAAAAGATACTACTACTACAGGAAAGAGGAAAATTACATCTAATGCAAAACATTTAAAGGATTTTATTAATTTATATCATTTGAATTATATTAATAATCAGATTCTAAATCATTAACATACACTTTTTTTTCTAACAGATATAAAACTTATTCAAGAATAGATAGACTCTTTATTTCTAACCAAATGGTAACAGACTTAATTAATTCAAAAATCATTTCATGTCCTATATCAGCTCATAATTCAATTGTCTTTGAATTCATGGTAAAGAGTACTTATAATGTCCAGATGAAAAGAATACCAGCATACTTAACTCAACTAAAGGACTATAAAGATTATATACTTACAGAGGTGCAACATTTCTTAGACTTAAACACTACACCTGATGTCTCCATTGTTTACATTTGGGATGCTTTAAAATCATATTTGTATGGACAAAGTATCAGATGGTATAATAATAAAAGGAAATCCTGGGACAAAGAATTACTAGATATTCAAAGCAAATTAGACTCATATAAACATAATAATAAAGAAAATATTATGGACAAAAATGTCATTGAGGAAATAAATAAATTAAATGAGAAATACAAAGAAATCTTAACTCATAAAGTCAGAATAACATTAGAGAAATATAAGTTTTTGTCTTACTCAATAAGTCCCAAATACTTACATAGACTTAAAAATAAAACAAAAAGGCTGAATAAACAAAATCATATCAAATAAATTTTCTCTCCAGGGAAAAAGAAGAATGTTTCTAGTTTACCAGAAATATTAGATGAATTTAGAAATCACTTTCATAAAATTAATCACAATAACATTAACATGGATTCTAAAGATAAAATAAAGAAATTTATAACTACAAACATGAACAAAAAACTTAATAAACAACAGACTAAATTAATAGATAAAGATATTTCATATACAGAGGTTATTTCACAAATAAACAAACTTAAATCAAACAAAGCACCAGGTAATGATGGTATTATACCAGAGATTTATAAAATTCTTCCTAAAAGTACTTACTCATTAATACATAGGGTTTTTATTTCAGCTCAAAATGAGTTAACAACTCCCCCATCCTGGCAATACACATTTATTTCACCAATTTTAAAACCCAATAAAGACCCAACCAGATGCACTTCATAAGATATTTCATTACTTAATGTTGACTATAAAATGTTTATGAGTATTTTTGCTGACAGATTAAAGACAATCATTCCAGGTATAATAGATATAGAACAAAAAGGCTTTATTATAAATAGAAATACTTTTGATAATATAAGAAGAACTTTAACGTTAATTGATTATGCAAACAGGAAAAAGAAAGACTTAACACTTATTAGTCTTGATATAAGTTCAGCATTTGACTCAGTAAGTTGGGACTACTTGTTTATCTTATTGAAGTGTACAAATTTCTCTGATGCATTTGTGAATCTAATTGAACATCTATATAAAGGAGCATTGGCTTACATTAAGATAGGAACATATGTCTCACAAAAAATACCCATATTAAAAGGTACAAAACAAGGGTGTCCACTCTCTCCACTATTATTTACTTTAATAATGGAGCCTTGGGCTAATTTGATTAGAAACAGCACTGATATAGTAGGATTTGATATAGATGAAAATACAATATCTAAAATTCAACTTTTTGCAGATGATATTCTAATTACGTCAGCAGGAACTAACTCTTCTATGCAGTCATTATTTGATAAAATGACAGATTTTAAAAATATCTCTGGTTTGATATTTAATGAAGAAAAAACTAAAATATTACCTATATACACACGAAAAAATGTCCTCACTAATGATTTTCACAAATATATACCCAACTCAGGTCAGATAACTTACTTAGGTATAATATTAACTAAAGATATTAAATCTATTATACATAATAATTATAGTAACTGTCTTCATAATATACAAAATCTTTTCAATAGCTGGAACAATATGTTTTTTACCATGGGAGAGAGACTCACAATTATAAAAATGATAATATTCCCTAAGATATTATATTTAATACAATCAATAATACTCCCACCTACAAAAATAATTATTAAGAAATTGAATTCACTAATGTTAAATTTCTTATGGGCACCTAATAGACCTAGGATTGCATTAAAGAAACATACTAATAGCTGGTCTCAAGGGGGCATTTCATTCCCGGACTTTAATTTATATACTATCTCTTCTATTATAAAAGTTATTACTTTGTTAATAGATCAATCATATGTTGCAAAATGGAAAGATTATTGGGAACTAATTATCATTCACTTCATGAAAATCTCCTTAATACATAAAAATACTATTGTAAATAACCCCATGTTATGGTTATTGAAGGAATTTTGTACTTCATCTATTACACCAAAATATCTAGCTAGTTACCCATTAAATATTATTATTAGATATCATAATTTTATATTTATGCATCCTAAGTATAAGAAATGGAATTTTATCCTATTCCCTATAATGTATACACAAGGTATTCTTTTATCAACCACCTCTGAAAGAATTCTTTTGGTCATAGAGAATGACTTAAAGTATTGGTATCAGTTGCTGTCTGACAACAAAGTAAAAAATTTTGACTTATTAAAGCAAGCATTTGATTTGAGAGAAACATGTTGGTTAGAGATTCAGACTTTTAGACAACATCTTGTTAATAAACTTGATTTAATGTCTTTAACAGTTAAAGAATCTGTCCCAATTCTGATTGATTACTTGATATTAAATTTACAACATAGGGTTTCTGATAAAGGTAAGCTCTCACACATACATAAAATTATTAGAGAAGAAACTCATTACAGTTCAGATACTTATTGGAATTATTTTATTTCCATTAATGGTGAATCACCAAAACAACAAAATAAACAATATATATTGGAATCTGCTTATAAAACTACTTCTTCCATTAATTGGAGACTTTTTACTTGTACATTTTTACATAGATCTTTCTATACACATTTAATGATGAATAAAATAAATAATAAAGACAACTTATGTAAGAGATGTAATGTAGAAATAAATGCTGATTGGGCACATATGTTTTATGACTGTATAAAATTGAAGGAATATTGGATGTTAATCAATGATTTTTTGCAGGCTCTTTTCACAGATAATTTCATTGTCTCTAAATCACTTATATTATTTAACACTCCTGTTCCTAAAAGTGTTAAAAAAGTTAAACTTCCCTTGTTATGGTCTATTCTAGCAGTGGCTAGAAAAATAATAACCAGAAAAACTGGATTTCAGATACTCCTCCATCATTTAATGAATTTAAAAATGTTATGACTGAAGTGTGTCATATGGAATTAATGACAATAAAGTCAAGAACTACTAGAAAAACGTCTTACTATACTATATGGGATACTTTACAAAACCTGTTAAAAAAATCTTAGTTTCATTAGTAAGACATTACAGTTTAATCAATTTATTTGATTTGTAGTGGATGTCTCTGTAAATATTTTGGTTGTTTTATTAAATGTTATAACTATTTACATTTTAATTGCTTGTATAAGATTGTTATGATATTTATTATGTATGTTAAAAACAATAAACTTGTTTTTAAAAAAAAAAAAAAAAACTTTTACAAAATGAAGTAGCAGACAAACAGAGACCATGGTGTCAGTGGTTTATTTATTATTTATTTGACATCTGTTTACGGGGAAAGTCCAACTGGGTCAAAAAGTACCCATTTTCAGCAAAGGCCTGGGGAGAAAAGCTCACAATCACATTCTTTCAAAACTCAATTACAGATATTTTAAATCACAAAGTATCATGTTACATAACAGAACATAGAAGTGAAAATGTTGCAATGAGAAAACCATTGAACATTTCATAGTACAGTGAAATAAAAACAATAACGTGTTTGAAAAAATATGTCCCTAATAAACAAACACATTCAAAAACTGAGAAAACTAATAATCTCATGCATATCAAAACTAGCCCTAAGTGGAGACATCCACCCCAACCCTAGCCCTACCATCGCCAACCCCTATCCTCATAATCAGACTAGAAACCACAACTTTTCCCATATTACAGCCAATAGAAAGCCAAGTGACGTCCTTCTACTAAGCCTAAATATTAGAAGTATATCCAACAAAGTCCATGAACTCCATGCCACCATAGACTTGTACTCCCCAGATATAGTCATCCTGACAGAAACCTGGCTAAAACCTCACATTACCAGTGAGCAAATACTCCCTACAGGTTACGGCATACTAAGAGTAGACCGGCTAAACAAGAAAGGAGGCAATATAGCTATAATATTTAAACATCTAAACATCCAGATCTTAAAATCATCAGCTCCACAAATAGACAATGAAGAAATAATATATACCAACCTCAAAATAAACCAAAACAAAACCATCAACATAATTGGATGCTACTTCCCACCTGTCCAAAACATCCCTCCAGTAGAAAACCTCCTCAGCTAGTCTACCCACCATCTCCTCCAAGAAACTATCATTTTAGGTGATTTCAATATTGACTGGCGATCCTGTTCTGGCAACAATCCAACCCATCATATAAACATTCCTGGCTTCACCCAACTAGTCCAGTCGCCAACCAGGATAAATAAAATCTCCAACAAGCACACTACCCTGGACTGGATACTAGTCAGTAAGAGCCCCCAGTCATATATAACAGGCTGCTTATCAGATAGCCTCAGTGATCACTCCCCAACATTCCTACTCAAAAATACCTATACCAAGCTAAACCTGTCATCTACCATCAAATACATAAAAAACTAAACTTTAACCCACTCACATTCATCTCACCCCTCAAAGAATGTAAATGGCATCCCCTAAAGTACCTCAGTCTTGATGACACAGTTGAATTTTTTAATACTACCTTCCTGAGCATCCTTAATTACCATGCCCCCATAAGACTTTCCAGAACAAAAGCACAACCCTCCACATGGCTACAGAAAATCACTAAGTCAGAAATGAAAAACAGGGATAAAGCCTGGGAGCAGTGGCGCAAAACCAAAACCCCTCAACTAGACAGAAATTCCTAGAATTACACAATAGAGTTAAAAAGGTAATAAAACAGGACAAATTCCAATACTACCAGTCTGCCCTAGACTCCTCCCAACACAGCCCCAAACAATTCTGGTCCTCCATAAACCCCATCCTCCACCCAGGTAAAGTCAGTACCCCTCCTCCTAACATCCCTCACTCCTCCGAAAATATTGCTACCTCATTCAACACACACTTCACACAAACCATACTATCACTAGCTAAACAACACAACCCCCCTCCCCTCCAACCCACACCTTCAACTAGTAATCTCCCCACTGCCTTCTCTTTTTCACCTGTACCTACCTCCAACATAAAAAAAAACTCTTAACTAAACTTAAGCCCACCAAATTAGCAGCAGACAACCTCCCAAGTGAATACCTACAAATCGCAGTTGATGCTCTGGCCTACCCAGTATCCATCTTAACCGATCTCTGTCAGAAAGTTACATTCCCACACTGTGGAAAGTATCACATATAATTCCCCTCCACAAAGGCGGCCCCTCCACAGAACTAACCAATTACTGCTGTTCTCCCGCCACTCTCTAAAATACTAGAGAGATGCATACATTCTCAGGTCTCAGACTACCTACTTACTAACAACCTCCTTTCCAATACTCAGCATGGTTTCTGACCAAACAATAGCACCACAACTGCCTTACTCTCCTTTACTAACACTATCCTTCAGCATAAAAACAATGGCCATCTCTCCTCTGCTTCTTTCCTAGACCTATCTAAAGCATTTGACATAGTCCCAAACAAACAACTCATCTCTGTCCTCAATAACCTATCCTTCTCTCAATCAGTCACCAACTGGTTTCAGAGTTACCTGTCTAACCGCCAACAATCCATTGTATGGCAGAATGAAATATCTCCCCAACTACCTGTATCCATAGGGGTTCCCCAAGGATCCATCCTTGGACCCCTACTCTTCTCTGTTTACACCAATAATCTAGCCTCTGCCACCAAACATGGCACACTCATACAATATGCAGATGACTCAACCATCATCTGCTCAGCCCAGTCCCTACCCAAACTGCAAAAAGTCACACAGTAAGCCTTTTCCTCTGTTGAAACTTGGTTATCCGATGCCCAATTAATACTCAACCCAAACAAACTAAACTACTCATCTTCCAACCCACCAAACATACTCAAAACAATTCTCACTTTAACATCACAGCAAAAGACAACACCACTATATACCCAAATGAACACACCAAATTGCTAGGAGTGGAAATAGACAATAAACTAAAATTTGACATTCACATATCCATGACCATAAAAAAAGTCCACAAAAAACTAGGAGTGCTATACAGAAATAAGCAACTTCCCACCAAAGCAGCAAAGATTTCATTAGCAAATTCCCACCTTATCTCCACCGTACTTTATGCCTATCCAATATGTACCAACCTAAGGCAATGCGATCTGAACAAGCTAGAGACCTGTTATAACAAAATTGCCAAATTTGCCACAGGGGCATCCTACCATAGTCACCACTGTCTCTCATTTGCTGAACTGGGGTGGCTTGAACTCCCTCACCTCCTTCAGTGGTATCAACTATCACTCACCCACAAACTTGTAAACCATCCACTAAATGTCCCATCCCTCCAGAATCTACTCCAACCCTATCGCACCACCAGACCACTAAGATCCAGCAACAAAAATCACTTGCAGATCACTAAAGCCAATAACTCTGCTGGTGAAGCACTATTCTCTTGCGCCATAACCAAATTATGGAACTCCCTCCCACCCACAATTACCTCTGTACCATCATAAATCCACTTCAAAACTTTACTAAAAGGGCACCTAAAAACATACTGGCTATGCCCTTGCAACTCCCACTCTAATATCACACACCCCATCCATCCACTATCTTTCTTTCCACCCACTAACTACTTTGATTATAGCAAGCTCAGATGCTCATAAGCCTAGTACTTATTATATGGCAAGAACTTCTTATTGTATCATTTCTTAATATCTGTTATGTACTTCACAGATAAAGATTCTAGTTGTTTACTGATGTACTCTTTCTTCTCCTGGTCAACAAATGTAAATAAATAAATAAATAAATGTGAAGAAAAACTCAATAGTCATATTTGTTACGCAGATTTTTTTTTTTAATTTTACAGTGTGTGTACCAGGATAGTCCATTGGGCCAAGAGACCCCATTTCCAATGGAGTCCTGGGGAGAAAAGCTCCAACATAGTTAAAAATTAGACATTGTAACAACAAAAGATATTACATCGTTGTAAAACATAATAGTATACAACAAATACAAATCCTATTACAAAAATAAAAACTGTTTTTCAGACATATTATGGTGTAGCATGCCCCAGCAAGGGGGAAGAGGGGAAGTTCAGGATGATAGGAGGAGGGGGTTAGGAGTATAGAGTATGAGGAGGCTGGGAGGGAAACTGGCTAGGATGTAGAATAAGTAGGAAGTGGGGATCAAGGCTGTAGTAAGTGAGGGTGTGGGAGATAGATGAGAGAGGTTTCAGGAAATGTGAGGAGAGGTAAAGGGAAATCAGGAGGCGTGAGAGCTGGAGCATTCCCAACGAGATGCGAGGTGCGAATGCAGTAGGGTCTTAATTAGTATATGATAGATGACACCTGCCACAATTCGAATAAGATATTAAAGGGATATCAAAGATTACATGATTAGAGATAGAGAGGGGAACTTGAGTGATGTCTCAGTATGAGAGATGCTGTTCATATTCTGGTTCTAGAAGGAAGAAGGGTGGAGAGAAGGAGATTATAAGAAGAGTGCAGGTAGGGTGTCTCCGGGTAGCTTGGGTGAGTTAGGGAAGGAAGAGGTAGAGCAAAGGTCTGCAGAGATGAACTGAATAAGGTAAGGTAGTGGGGAAAAAGAAAGGAATCAAGTAGGGGGCTGGAAAGGGATGTGAAGCGTGATTTAGGTTGGAGAGGTGAGTGAAGTATAGTGAGCAATTTCAGCTAGGATTGACACAGGGGCAGGTCCAAGACTTTGTGAGGCATTCTTTTAGGGAACATTTAAAGGTGGGTAGCTCAGAAATAGTTCTGGTGGTCAGAGGTAAGGAGGTCCATTTTTTTGCTACTGAGTATGAATATAGCTTTTGTCCAGGAGAATTATTTGGTTTATTTTTGATGAAAAGTTGTTTGTCTTCTGATGTAAGAGTTCTTTTAAGGAAACATATGTTGATGAAAGGAGTAGGAGCTGGGAAGGCCAATGGTTTGTGTATAATTGTATGTATTTTGTTAAGTTTAATGTTGGAGTGGTGGAGGGGGAGTTCCATTCAGGTAAGGGTATGCAGACCTTTACAGTGATAGGTAAAGGAGAGTGAATTAGTAGCAAACTTGACAATTTTTGATGTAGCAGCTTTCTAATTTGTTTTTTTTTTTTTTGTTTGTTTGATTTTTTTTTTGTTGTTGTTTTATGGAAGCTTGTAAATTAGTTAGAACTGGAGCTCCATAAAGTAGGCAGAAGGTACATTTTGGTTAAAGTAATTTTTGTGGGCCTGCTCAGAAAATGTTTGTTTCTGTATAGCATGCCTGGTTTTTGATCTTTTTTCTTGATATTGTTTTGGATGTGGAGGTTAAATTTAAGATTATCATCTATTATGACTCCTAATAGTTTGGTTTGTTTGTGTCTTTCTACTTTTCCCAGTTAGGGGTCGCCACAGCGGAACTCCGGTCCGCTAATGATTGGTAGTGGATTTTTATGTACTGGGTTACCAGTCCTGACACACAACCTTTAATGAAGGCACGCCCCATTTACGTATGCCTCCACACAGAAGACGCTCTAGCTGAGAATCGAATGGGACAATGTCTTGCTAGGAGGCAAGTTTGGTATGGTGGACTAATTCAATTTCAATGTCATTTGCTGAAAAGATTTTGAAAGATGCTTTGTCAAGGGTGTGAGTTTTTCTGGCAAAGAAGAGGATTTTTTTGGAGGGGGTTGAGTAAGAACTGTACTCTTGTAAGCCAGGTTTCAATGGAGATGACAGTTTGATGAATGATTTCTTGGAGGAGAGTTAAGGTGCTTGAAGAGCAGATAATGGTAAAGCCATCTGCATATTTAATCAAGGTGCCTTCACAAGAAGATGAATGTAGGTTATTGATAAAAATAGTGAATAGTAGAGGGCCAAGAATGGATCCTTGTGGGACTTGCATGGAAGTGGCAGAGATGGATACCTGTCATTTTGCAGCTAGGTGCCTGTTGCCAAAGTAGGAAGAGAACCACTGAATAGATGGAGATGCTAGTCTCAGCGTGGAAAGCTGATTGATAAATTTAGTGTGATAGACCATGTCAAAGGCTCTCTCTGTCAAGAGAATGACAAGTTGCCAATCATGGAACTGCACTCAATACGATGAAACCTCAACACGTCTGTACTCAGAAAAAGATAAGAAAGCCTATAACTGATGACTAGATTCATGCACTAGTACCCTATACTTACCCATTTTGACATTTGGCAGTTTTCACATTTCCAGTGATGTAATTGCCTCTCCCTTTATCACAGTTATTCTCCTGTTTACTGTCTAATGATTTCCTCACTTTGTAGTTTAGCCTTGTTTGCTACTCTGTCTGAGACAGTTGGCATTTCTTTGATATCTGTGTTCTGTTTTCACAGATTTTAAATGATTTATTTTAAGCCTTTGCCCAACTCTCCTGGTTCCCATACCTAGACAAAAGCCACTCCTGTCTTCTCATACAAAGTTCTTCCATGCAGCACCTTATCCTGACAAGAGACAAGAGCGATTTAAGATCGATCATATAATGTGGCAAAGATTTGTATTCACTCTAGTGTTAGACTGAATTAGTCTCAAGGTAACTGCCAGTACAAAATTATGTTAACCAGAACTTATTTACTGAAAGGTTGTTTCTAATAAAATCATTGTATGACCACCAAAAATACATTTATACTTTCATTGTGGTAATGGTGTACTTAATAGAATTAGAGGTGCATTTAGAAGTTTGGTACCAGATGTATTGTGCAGAGGTCACTTCGGCACAATCTAAAAGTAACTGACTGATTTGGAACAGCAGCGATAATATCTGACTCATGATTTAACAATTACTTTAACTTGATGCACACAGAAATGAACAATAGATAGTTATTGTGCATATATTTTTCCTCCCACTGTGCATATTTTTTTATCATATAAAAAATAAAATATCACTCACAAAGAAAGCAAGGCATGATGTTTGTGGTCTCTTTCTTCTCCAGCTCTTCCATTACCTCAAAAATGTTCACTTTAAAACAGCTGTGAATGAGGATATATCTTTCAGTGAGGATGGATATCTGACAGCTGCTAGTTATTCTATTCTCAACTTTCAAAAGGGAAACAAGACTGCATATGGTGTAAGTGTTGGCACTTACAACTGCAAAGAACATCCTGATGGGTGTCTACGTATCAGTGATAAGGATATAATATGGAATGGTGGACATAAGCAGGTGAGGGAATATATTCTACTTATTTGAGTATCTGTAATGTTCTCTCTCTTTCATTCTGTGTACATGCATATGCAACACACATATGTGTGCATGTGTGTGTGTTAGTCCTAACAGCTGAAACTCAAATGGTCTGATAAAAAAGCACATCTGGCAAACTGTGCAGAGTAAATCGCTGTAATTTTTCTATAGTCTACATCATCAAAAGCTTATCTGTATTTTTGTATATCATTGGATAGGCTGCCTAGAGAGGAGTTGTGGTATTCTATGAGGAAGTGAGGAGTGTCAGAGAAGTATATGAGTGGTACAGGATATGTACGAGGGTAGTGAGACAGTGGAGATGTCTGCAGTGGGAGTGACACATACGTTTAAGGTGGAGGTGGGATTACATCAAGGATCAGCTCTGAGTCCTTTCTTATTTGCAATGGTGATGGACAGGTTGACAGACGAGATAAGACAGGAGGCCCCTTGGACTATGATGTTTTCAGATGACATTGTGATATGTAGTGAGAGTAGGGAATAGGTTTAGGAGACCCTGGAGAGGTGGAGATATGCTCTAGATAGGAGAGGAATGAAGGTCAGCAGGACTAAAACAGAATATATGTGTGTGAATGACAGGGAGGATAGACGAATGGTGAGGATGCAGGGAGTAGAGTTGGCAAAGGTGGATGAGTTTAAGTACTTGGGATCAACAGTTCAGGGTAATGGTGAGTCTGGAAGAGAGGTGAAGAAGGGAGTACAGGCAGGATGGAGTGGGTGGAGAAGAGTGTCAGGAGAGATTTGTGACAGACGAGTACCAGTAAGAGTGAAAGGGAAGGTCTACAAGAGGGTAGTGAGACCAGCTATGTTATATGGGTTGGAGACAGTGGCATTGACAAAAAAGCAGGAGTCAAGAGCTTGATGTGGCAGAGTTAAAGATGTTAAGATTTGCACTGGGTGTGACGAGGATGGACAGAATTAGGAATAAGTATATTAGAGGGTCAGCCTAGGATGGAAGGTTTGGAGACAAAGCCAGAGAGGCAAGATTACGTTGGTTTGGGCATCTGCTGAGGAGGGATGCTGGGTATATTGGGAAAAAGATGCTAAGCATGGAGCTGCCAGGTAACAGGAAAAGAGGAAGGCCTAAGATAAGGTTTATGGATGTGGTGAGAGAGGACATGCAGGTGGATGGTGTGACAGAACAAGATGCAGAGGACAGGAAGAAATGGAAATAGATGATTCCCTGTGGCCATCCCTAATGGGAACAGCCGAAAGAGAAGAAGAAGAAGAAAATTAAAATTCCTTGAAACCCACCAAATGTACATTACTCATTAAAAACTAAAGTAAAAGTTCAAATGCTATGAACACACACACACACACAGACACATATACCACAGTCACACATCTATCCCCAAAGCAGCCTAGCCCACCTAAAATAACCACCAACTACAAATGTAAGCTTAGTTTTTTTTTTCACTCTACTGTCCAGACTGTTCTCTAGTCCTGTCATTACACCAGATTGGCTCATCCCTTCCCATTAGGAGACAATTGTTCCATTTACAGTGCCAGTGATAGACATATGTCTCATTCATTCAACCCTACAAAAAGGCCTTACACAAACAGATGCTTGGTGCCAGAGCCATTGGCTCAAGCTCAATGCCAAGAAATGTATAATTATCCCCTTTGGGAAAAAACATGTACCCGTGAATTACCATATAGGTGGCAGTACACTAAACACCGAAAGTGTGATAAGAGACTTAGGGCCACAGGTGGACAGTGGTCTCACCTTCGATAACCACATCGCCACAACAGTCAGGAAATCCTTCTATGTGGCACACTTCATCACTAAAGGCTTTTCTTCCAGAAAAAAGGAGGTCATTGTCCCACTGTACTCATCCCTCATTAGACCCATTATAGAATACAATGCCCCATTTGGTATGTACCTCTCAAGACATCTGCAACAACTGGAAAGGCTACAGAAATACCTCACTAAAAGAATCACAGGCCTAAAGCAGATGCCCTACGCTGACCACCTTAAAAATCTCCAGCTATACTCTGTGGCATATCGTCTACTCAGAGGCGATCTCTGCTTAACATGCAAGGCCATGTCAAATCCAGAGCTGTTGGACATGCTACACTTAAAGAAATCCCAATCCCTTAGAGCCACATGCTCCAGGGATCTAAACCTTGTCATCAAAATAAACAAAACATGCTGGAGGGAAAGGTTCCTGACCCAGAGACTCCCCAGACTCTGGAATAGATTGCCCATACATGTCAAGCAGAGTGCCTCTTTGGCCCTCTTCAAAAGGAACCTTGATGATTGGATGGGAGAAAGGAAATTCACCCCATGGATCATGTCAGTCATCCTGCTAGACAGGGGTCCAGGGAAGTAAATAGTGTGGGAAGAAATAGCCAGGGAATTGTTATGGCTAGGCTTGTATAGGCCCTAGGGCTGATAGCCTAGTACCAACCTATGAATCTATGAACCTATGATCAGGGTGAGACCTATACATCCATTTGCTCCTCACTGGAGTGAAAATTGGCTTTGGAGCTGGGCCATAATTCTGATGTAGAAGTCTCTCCCTAACATCCCTACCTATACAATAGTTGTTAACTTTGCTACTGGCTGCTTGAGGAAAGTGCATGTGTGCTACCACATGTGCATGTTGGTAGTGTGGAACGAATGTCCATTGCATAGTCGCTCAACCATACCTCCTTTGGTTAGTGCACCAGCATTTGCTACTCTTTCTGCAGACTTCCCGCCATGCTGCTCCAGATAAAATGTAGAATTAAATTAAAAGTAAAAGAATATACAACTAAAAGTAAGAGAAGGACTACATTTCTCATTCATCTGAAGATAAAAATAATAATGACACAAAATAAACACAGACAGACAGACACGTGCACACACCTTCTGTAAATAAACACAGGCAGACAGACACACGTGCACACACCTTCTGTAAATAAACACAGACAGACACGTGCACACACCTTCTGTAAATAAACACAGACAGACAGACACGTGCACACACCTTCTGTAAATAAACACAGGCAGACAGACAGACACGTGCACACACCTTCTGTAAATAAACACAGACAGACACGTGCACACACCTTCTGTAAATAAACACAGGCAGACAGACAGACACGTGCACACACCTTCTGTAAATAAACACAGGCAGACATGTGCACACACCTTCTGTAAATAAACACAGACAGACACGTGCACACACTTTCTGTAAATAAACACAGACAGACACACGTGCACACACCTTCTGTAAATAAACACAGACAGACACACGTGCACACACCTTCTGTAAATAAACACAGACAGTCACGTGCACACACCTTCTGTAAATAAACACAGGCAGACAGACACACGTGCACACACCTGTAAATAAACACAGGCAGACAGACACACGTGCACACACCTTCTGTAAATAAACACAGGTAGACAGACACACATACACACGTGCACACACCTTCTGTAAATAAACACAGGCAGACAGACACACATACACACGTGCACACACCTTCTGTAAATAAACACAGGCAGACAGACACACACACACACGTGCACACACCTTCTGTAAATAAACACAGGCAGACAGACACACATACACACGTGCACACACCTTCTGTCAAAAGAGAAAAACTCTGTCTGCATAAAAAATAAAACATCTAAAAATTAATTTTATCAACTTTAAAACAAGAAAAGTTAAAACAGGATAATAAAAATACTAATTGTAACTATCACTACAAAATAGCATTGCCAGGAAAAAATAACCTTATTTTGTCTAAACTAATTAACATCAGACGAATTAAAAAGCATAAATCAGCTATGCAACTAAAAATCTTAACAAACCCTTCATTACATTACTAACATGCACAGAAAACATAACTGAGAGTGCTAGAATGATTAAAAAGTAATGTAGTACTATGGTAGAAAATCGCACATGGGAACATTTGAGAACACACTGTTCTGCTTGATTAGTTGATTCCTGTAGGCAAAATGGCAACTTCAAGCATTTTTGAAATGAATGCCTGCTTTATTTTTCATAGTGTTTGAAAAGACATTATAAACTTACATAGGGTTGAACGAGCAGAGATAGACTCAGCCTTGAAGAAAGAACAGTTCTTATGCCATTTAAGGTACTGATGAGCTCTGCATACCTTTCTGCAGTAAAATAGTTGATCATTTCATGGACATGAACTACCTGAAGGCATTAAAATTTGCATGCATGCCATGATAAAAAATTAAAGGAATCTTAACCTTGTTACCTGTCTCGAGAAAATATAAGCCAATGTAGGAAGTGAAAAGTACAAATGTGTACTAAGAAACATCAGCTTTCAACAGCTGAACTGTTATGGAATCCTGACAGCTCTAGGAACAGAAGTGAGATCTGCAAAAGCAGTTGTTACCATCTTTAACTTTTCCATCATGCTGTATACAGTGTTCATTTGTGCATACCTTGGTAGTCAGGTCCTCTTTGCAGACATGTCAGCAAGGATCTTTTAGCAGTAATCACAGCTTTCACTGTGGTTCTTTTACATCTTGGTGTTAGACTTGTCCTACAGGGAACAGGAAGAAGGGAGGAACAATGTGGACCTGTCCTAGAGGAAAGAGGAACAGAGGATGAACACGTCCTGAGTGGAATACATGTCTGTCTCAAGATGTTCACATGGTGTAGCAATTTATACTTTTCACCTTACTAGGGTGTCATTCAGATAAGAGATAGAGGGGAGAAAAGCCATGTGAACACTGGGTAGACACCCAGGCTCTGCACGGAAGGTACTCCTGATACTTTCCACAAGTATGGGTTATTGGTATTGACAAGGTACGAGTGAAAACAGTACTGTCATAGTAAAAAAAATAATGTACGCCTAAAAAACCCTTCATGAGTAACTGAGGGAGTGGTCAATGACTGAACCGCTGATGCACCAGACAAGCCCACTGACACCAACAGCAAACAGAAATTCAAACCTAAAACAATGGATGAAATGAATCGAAGGGGGCTGGTCTGTGTAATAATGGCAATCAGTCCCCCCGAAACTGTTTATTGCAACTTCACAATTTTACAACACTGGGGAAGAAGAAACGCATCCTAACAGCACACCATAATAAAAAAAACGTTCCTTCTTTTTACAGTAATAAGAGTGAACAAGTTATTTCCAAGGAATCACAGACGGAAGTGATGTGGGATAGTCATATATCTAAATATACAACACGGCATTACGTCTTTGTTGTGGGTTTTACTGAATGGTTTGTCTAAGTCACCTTTTTTGCCAATTGGTTTGGATGTTATTTGTGATATTCTGCAGGCACTATAAAGTTTAAGGACATCAAGCTTGATTTTCAGCTTCTAAGGTATAACCAAACAATCCATTTATGCTGTACTGACAAGGTTCAAAAGAATAGATAAAACATGCGTGCCTACAGCTTGTGGAGTTTGCCTTTAATGGCCTGAATGTACCCATAAAGACTCAAAAAGTAAGAAGTCAAGGGCATTCAGAAGCCATCTAGCTGAAAAACTTGTACGTCCTTAATAGGTCATTTGCAAATATCCCATGGACGTCCACTACAGGAGGTGTAAGGTGTTAAATACTTGAAACTCCAGAATGAATGTGTTTTTCTTGCAGTTTTTTACTGAATGGTTTGTCTATGTGACATTTCCCTTTACATTTGAATGTAATTTGCGAAACTTTGCAGGCACCCTAACGTTTTTGCAGATTGGTTTTGATTTTGAATCTCTGTGTTTCTAAAGTAGAGCTAAAAAATCCATTTATATTATACTACCAATTTAAAAAAAGGAAAAAAAAAAAACTTGCATTTCTTCAACTAGTGAGGTTTGGCATCATCAGTCTAAATGTACCCATTGAAACTTTAAAGTAAAAAGTCATGAGCATTCAGAAGCCATGTAGCTGAAACAGTGGTATGTTCTGAAGGAGTCATTTATATCTATCACATAGGCTTCCACTACAGGATGTTTAAAGTATTACACAGTGAAGTCTCCAGTGAGGTGTTTCTTACAATTTTTACTGAATTGTTTATGAGACCGTTTTGCTCTTTGTTATGTGTATATCTCTCTCAATCTATATAGATATAGATATAGATATAGATCAGATATACATATAGATAAAGATATGCATATAAAGATAAAACAAACCAACACTGGAGCCAGAGACTCTGGCTCCGGTGTTGGTTTGTTTTATCAGTATGTTCTCTGCTATGTATATAAAGACACAGAATAGAAGTCACACCAGCGATATTTGTCTTTATTGAATACAGCCACTGCCCAAAAGCAAACTGGGTTTCTCTCTCACATAGAAGAGCTTTAACACCATTTAAAAGACAAAACACAGGAAAATATTTTCAGAATTTTTGTGTCCTTTTATTTAATTAGATTACACATGATAGAATAATCCACTAGTGTATGCACACATTGCTTTCATATCACTGTGATGCTCTCAATCCACAGTGTCCATGTATATCCACAATGAGAAACTGAATATGATAACAAGGAATGTACATTTACACTAACACTTTCTTTCAAAATAAAACTCAAAGTAACAGGTATATCAGGAACAAAGCCAAAAAAAAATAATAAGGACAGATAAAATGAACCACTGTATGAATATCCAAAAACAAAAATAATCCATAAAAATTCTGGGCTGCCATCAATAAAATACTACAACCAGGAAAGACCAGCACTCCACCCCATAATATCAACACCACCACCACAATTCAACAAATACTTCGCCAAATCCATCCTAGCCTCATTAATAACAATTCTCCCACCTCATACTGAAATTTATCTTCAGTACCTGTAGACCAAAACCACTTCTTATGCCCTGTCCCAATCAGCACAATATATAAATATTTGAATAGACTTAAACCCACAATGCTGGCCACCAATAAATTGCCTGCAGAATATCTAAAGACTGCTGTCAAAGCCATCTCTTATCCATTTCCATATTTATTAATCGCTCCATTTCAGAACAGCACATTCCTTCTATATGGGAATTCTCTTATATAATGCCACTCCACAAAAGGGGTAACTCATTTGTACTGTCTAACTATAGTCCTATAGCTATTATATCCTCCTTATCTAAAATCCTCAAAAAATGTATACATTCCCAAATAACGCACTCCTCACTAATGGACTGCTAACCAACACCCAACACAGATTCCGCCCCAATCACTGCACTACCACAGCCCTTATTAGTTTTACCAGTACTGTAAATCAACAACAAAACAATGATAACATACTATCCTCTATATTCTTAGATCTCTCCAAGGTCTTTGATACTGTCTCCCATCTCAAACTCCTATCAACTCTCTTTGATGTTAATCTAAGCCTCTCCACTCTATCCTGGTTTCAGGACTATCTAACCAACTGGCAAAAAGCAGTAAAATGGCAACATTTCTTTTCTCCTTTCCTACCTTTTACCCCAGGGGTCCCCCAAGGATCCATTCTTGGTCATCTTCTTTTCAACATAGTCACCAACCAACTTCATAGGGTTACTCAGCATGCTACACTAGTCCAGCATGCTGATAACTCCACCTTAATATGCTCCACCCCATCACTCCCTCAACTCCAGAAACTGACAAAGGAATCCTTTCTTGAAGTCAAACCTTGGTTAACCAACTCTCAACTAAGACTCAACCCCCAAAAAACTCAGCTAATGATATTTATTACTGCTCAATATCTGAGTTGTTTGGCTTCTGCTACATACCTACAATCAACTGCATTACTAGCTGAGTGAAGTACAAACTTGCAGTGTTAAGATTGTACTGCATTTTATTTTTCTGTCTATTTAATTGTTTCGTTGAATATTGTGGTCTGTGTCTATCTGTAGTTATTTATTTTTCTATTTAATTGTTTCATAGAATACTGTGGTCTCTCTCTCTGCAGTAAGCGGGGGCTATTGTGTTTCACTTCATTGATATTCAGAGTTAAACTCTTAGCCTAGAGGGATTCTCTGTATTTATAAGTGTTAGTCACATATCTTTGAATTTATTACTGCCCAATATCTGAGTTGTTTGTCTTCTGCTACATATCTACAATCAACTGCATTACTAGCTGAGTTAAGTACAAACTTGCAGTGTTAAAGATTGTACTGCATTTTTTTCTGTCTATTTAATTGTTTCATTGAATATTGTGGTCTGTGTCTCTCTGTAGTTATTTATTTTTCTATTTAATTGTTTCATAGAATATTGTGGTCTCTTCCACTCTGCAGTTAGTTTCACACCCTCCCTTCCTGTTCTTGTTTTGGTATTAATCTTGGTGGCTTTGGAATTGCTCGCCCCTCTTGTAAATTTGTGTTTGAAATCTCCTGGGTCTATCTCATTTGCTCACTCAACCGACTACAGTGAGATCATATTTTGACTTCAGACACTCCTACCAGTTCCATCTGTTCAGCTCTATCCCAGTTCTATTCCAGTCTAGTGTCACTAGCTCATTCTACCTAATGCAGGGAGAACATTTGTGAAAGGCAAGCCACTTAGGTCCTTCTGTTTCTCCTTTCTCCCTTTCCACTTTATTAAAACAAAAATTTTAAGCCTTTCCTGTAACTAGTCTAGTCCAGATACAGATTTGCTGTAACCAAGACTTTTTGTAAGCTTCTGAGCCTCCAAAGCCTTTCTGTGTTGGAAGGAAGCCTTCTAGTTTATCAGTGGGCGTTGCAAGCACTAGGTAGTCTATCTACCACAACAGGGGTTTCTGGCCCATAAACTGTAGCTTATTGGCCGTTTGGGCAGTTTTTCCATATCTTTCAACTTTCTGGTTTAAAAGTCCACATTTTCGCTTGTTTCCCACCTTTCCTGCAAGTAGTCTAGTCCAGATACAGATTTACTGTATCCAGGACTATTTGTAGGCTTCTGAGACCCCCAAGCCTTTCTGTGTTGGAGGGAAGCCTTCTAGCTTATCAGTGGGAGTGGTAAGCAGTAGGTATCCTATCCACCACAAGAGTGGTTTCTGACCCAGAAATTGAAGTTTATTGGCCGTTTGGGCAGTTTTTCTATCTCTTTCAACTTTCTGGATTAAAAGCCCACGTTTGTGCTTGTTTCCCACCTTTCCTGTAACTAGTCAAGTCCAGATGCAGATTTTCTGTATCCAGGACTGTTTGTAAGCTGCTGAGCCCCCCCCCCACCAAGCCTTGCTGTGTTGGAAGGAAGCATTCCAGGTTATCACTGAGAGTGGTAAGCACTAGGTAGCCTATCTACCAGAAGATCCATGTACAGATTCTTAGTTTTAGCACTTGAATTTCTTTATTCATGCTCAGCACTTGTTCAGAACATGTTGTAAGCATTAAATAAGCTACAACTTACTACAGCACTCAACCTTCCTCTTTACCTAGAGAAAAACAGTTTTTTTTACTTTCTTTCCTCGCTTGCTTAGAGAAAAGCAGCTCTTGTACTCACTTTCCTCACTTGTCTAGAAGAAAGTAGTTTTTTATTCAGGCATGTCCAAGGGTCAGCTCCCAGTGTTCTCTCCTGTCTATCTGACGAATCTGGGCATCTTGGGGCAATGTAGCAATTGCCTCATGTACACAGACAACCCTCTCTTCCTACCACCCAATGCTACAACCTGTGAGAGATGCATTATCTACTCAAACTGGAGGTAAAGCTCTCTCCAACCAAGCCTGAACTTGACAGTTAAGAGGAGAAGGTAAACACTTGCACCACACCACACTCATACCATAGTCCCACTAAACCTACACCACCAAACTCCACACATAGAAACACAAAAACATTTGTGGAGGCTCTCAATAATAATCTGCTCAAGCAACAGAGACCTCCAAAGCAGAAACGCAAGCAACTTCCACCCCCAGTACAACCCAAATGACACATAGCCCACAGCCTCAGTGTGCCAATAAACCACAGCCCATAAGGCAAAACAACATACCCAACATACTAGTCATAGGTGACTCTTTAGTCAGGCACACTGATGTCCCACTCACCAGGCTAAACAAGGCGAAAGTTACTGTCCGCTGACTGTCTGGTGCCAGGATCTGCCAAATAACCCACACACTCAGGTTACTCTACAACAAGTACAAATATGACTCTATCACTGTCCATGTTGGTGTGAAAAACTTGAGACATACCTCCCTGGGCTATATGAAACAGGCATGGAAGAGCTTTCCGATCTTGTAAGCCAGGCAGGTATAACCTTAGCCCTGAGTAGCATCCTGCCATCGCCCAGAATGATACCGCAGTACAAGGACAAAATGATTGACTTCAACAATTGGCTAAGCATCTGGTGTCATTCTAAGGGGATCCAGTATCTGTCTGCCTGGGATGACATGGTCGACAGACCATAATGCTTTGCCAGAGATGGCATGCACCTGTCGCCCCTGGGATTCGGGATACTGGTTAAGGCTCTTTCTGCCCCTATACTGCCTTTTTAGGCAAGGTGCAAATGACAAATTCACCACCATAACAGCAACAGGCATGCAAAAACTGAGGGTAATGCTAATCAATGCTAGAAGTTTAAATCTCAAAATGCACTCACTCGAGGCACTCCTTAAAATGGAGAACATTGATATCTGTGCAGTGACTGTGACCTGGTTCAAGGCTCTAGAGAGCACCCCTGCATTATCAAGCTATAATTCATACCACACTTTTCAGCCATGTAACCTTGACCAGAACACCTCCAGGCTAGTTGCTCAGCATAATACATCTGAGGTTATCCAAGTGCAACTAACTCTGGGCAAAACTGCAATCCAAATTGTAGCTTTCTACAGATCCCCTAGCATGCTCCAGGATTCCCACTCCTCTTTTCTTGATATATTGGAAAATATTAGCATTCAAAGAAACCCCTAATAATGAGCAATTTCAACTACCCCACCATTGACTGTGAAAAATACTCATGTACCAACTCCTTCACTCAACACTTCCTGGAATTCATAATTTCCAATGCCCTGGATCAACTTATCCACACCCCCACCAGAGGCAAAAATATCCTAGACCTGGTCATTACCAACATGAGTGACCAGTGTTCCACACCTGAAGTCAACTCCTCATTGGTCAGATCTGACCATAAGATAATCACCCCAGATATCCGCATCCTGCCCCCACCTACCATTAAGGAAACCATGGTAAATAATTTCTCCAAAGCCAACTTCATGGTTCTTAAGACAGAAGTGGCGAACTTCATGACAGCCATGTAGATGGACAATACAGTTATGACTGCTGAATCCTACACAAATGCACTCTATAAGCACTTACAAAAGTTCATGGATCGTGCTAACCCAAACAGGACCAAGATGCTGTCCGCCAAAAAAAAGGAAGCCAATTTGGTGGTCCCCTGCCATAAACAAACTGTACAACAGAAGGAACAAACTGCTGCAAAAGAGTAAAATCTCATGAGTGGAGGAGCACCCTGGTTAGTCTCAGTAAGAAACTGAGATCCCTTATAAGATCCTCCAAAGCTAGCCACACAAACAAAATTGTCACTGATTCTAAGAGCAACCACAAAGCATTTTATAGCTATGTCAAGAATCTCAATGGCAACACCCAGATCTGCTCTGAGTTACAGCACATTGGCACAAAAATTACAGAATCAACTATTATTGCCAACATCCTGGCAGATAAGTTCAGTGCTAACTTTAACCTCCTCACACCCCCTAAAGGGCTCATATCTATACAGGAAGAATGCAGAGTCCCTGTAATCACATCTATGCAGGTAAAAGCTGCACTCTCTAAAACCAAAAACACACCATCCATGGGACCGGGCAACATCCCAGGCTGCATTTTACATGAACTTCAGAATGAACTGGCTCCCCACCTAAGCACCATGTTCAATCATAGTCTCACGTCAGGCTTTGTGACCACTGAATGGTGTACATTTACAGTTATCCCACTCCACAAAGGGGGACCCACCACTGATCCTGGGAGCTATCGCCCTATTAGCCTGATGAGCATGGTCTGCAAGGCCATGAAACATATCATCATGGAACTCATAAACAAAGACATTGGTAACCTCCAAACTCAGAACCCTACCCAGTTCGGGTTTGTGAAAGGCAGATGATGCCTTCTGAACCTGATTGATTTCTTTGAGGCAGTCACCAAAGCCGTAGACAAGGTTAAGGTGGTTCACACAGCCTATCTTGACCTCGCCAAGGCTTTCGACACCATCCCCCATTCTGGAATTGCAGCTAAACTCACTAAACTAGGTATAAATCCCTATGTCACAAGACGGGTTGCCAACTGGCTCACTGACAGAACCCACACTGTAAAAGTTGCAGACTCCAAATCTGACTTCAAACCAGTGACAAGTGGAGTACCGCAGAGTTCAGTCCTGGGACCTCTCCTGTTTGGTATCTACTTCTATGAAGTACAGGCTAAAACAGAAGGCCTCAGGCTAATGAACTTTGCAGATGACTGCAAATTAAAAGCCATAGTCGAGTCCCCAATTATGTGGACATTCTACAGAAGGCCCTCACTGATACAGATGCCTGGTGTCAGAGACATGGCCTCAAGCTCAATGCCAAAAAGTGCATTGTCATCCCCTTTGGTAAAAACTCTGTATACATGAACTACCACATAGTTGGCAGTCTACTTAATGTTGAATATGTGATAAGAGACCTTGGGACCCAGGTGGACAATAGTCGCTCCTTTGATAATCACATCAGCACAGTAGTCAGGAAATCCTTCTATGTGGCACACCTCATCACAAAAGAGTCTCATACAGGAAAAAAGAGGTCATTGTTCCCCTCTACTCGGCACACATTAGACCCCTTATAGAGTACAATGCCCTTTTTGGAATGTACATCACAAGACATTTGCAGCAGCTGGAAAGGCCACAGAAGTACTTCACAAAGAGGATTACTGGCCTCAAACAGATGCCCTGCACTGACCGTCTCAAAAAACTCCAGCTTTACTCTGTAGCATATTGCTTACTCTGAGGAGATCTCTGCCTAATATATAAAGCTATGTCAAACCTAGAGCTGTTGGACATGTGTGCCGAGTAGAGGGGAACAATGACCTCTTTTTTCCTGTATGAGACTCTTTTGTGATGAGGTGTGCCACATAGAAGGATTTCCTGACTACTGTGCTGATGTGATTATCAAAGGAGTGACTATTGTCCACCTGGGTCCCAAGGTCTCTTATCACATATTCAACATTAAGTAGACTGCCATCTATGTGGTAGTTCATGTATACAGAGTTTTTACCTTCTACTGCTTACCTAGAGCAAGCTTTAACTGTTTTCATAGTTATTTACTGCATTTTTTATCTGCACTTAAAAGTACATTTTAGTTGAAATTAGTCTAATTCAAGTCGAAAAGTGTTTGTTTGCTGTTTAATTTGATTGTTTGGCTGCCCACTAAAGTGTGCTAGCCTGTACTACTGACTTATTGCCTTTTCTGCATTTAGCGCGGAGTTGCCACTAGAGCACCATCGGGCAGCACCGGTTAAACAAGGTTAAACTATTTCTGGCTCCGTAAAGTCTGCTCTTCATTTTTTCCCTTAGAACTGCTCTACTTGTAATCTAAACAGTCTATTCTCTATTTGTAAAGCTCAGCACTTGTTCCTAAAGCATTTTTTAGTCAGGTAAAGCACTTCTATATTATACAAAGCACTTCACTAGCTTAAAACCCCCTTGAGTACCCACTTCCCTATAGGTCCTTTCTGACTCAGTTACACAGCAAACTTTTTCATTTCTTCTAGCATGTCAAAGGGTCAGTTGCTAGCGTCCTCTCCTGCTCAGCTGGTGAATCTGGGAATATTGAGGGAATGTTACAATTGCCTCATGTACACAGACAACCCTCTCCTCCTCCCACAAAACACAAATATATGTGAGAGATGCAACTATATAGCCAAACTGGAGGCTGAGCTCTCTCAACTCAGGACTGGCAAAACCAGACAGGAGGAGAAGGTAACCACACACACCATAAACCCAGTCTCACATAGAACTATCACAACTACAAATCAAACACATAAACACACACAGACATACTCGGAGGCACTGATCAAAAATCTACCAAAACAGCAGAGGCCTCCAAAGCAGACACCCAAACAACTGCCACCTCATGACATAACACAAGCAACACATAGATCACAAAGTCAGTGTGCAAATCAGTCACAGCCCTTAAGGCCAAACACAATGCCAGACACACTTATCATAGGTGACTCCATAGTCAGACACACTGACGTCCCACTCACCAGACTGAACAAGGAGAGGGTCACAGTAAGCTGCCTGTCAGGCGCTAGAATCCGCCACATAACACAAGAACTCAGGTCACTCCACAGCAAGTACAAGTATGACTCAGTCATTATCCATGCCGGTGTGAATGACCTGAGATGTACCTCCCTGGACTACATGAAAAGAGACATAAAGGAGCTCTCAGATTATGTAGCCCACGCTGGTATGACCCTGACCCTGAGCAGTATCCTACCTTCACCAAGAATGATGCCACACTACAGAGACAAAATGATCAGTTTTAATAATTGGCTTAATTTCTGGTGTCATTCTAAGGGGATCCAATGTCTGTTTGCCTGGAATAACATGCTTGACAAGCCACGCTGCTTCGCAAGGGACGGCTTGCACCTGTCACCCCTGGGTTTCCAGATATTGGCAAAGGCTCTTGCCACCCCCATAGTGCCTTTTTTAGACAAGGCTCAAATTCTAAACCCACCGCCCTAGAAAACAATAATGGAAAAAAAAATAAGGGTAATGCTGCTCAATGCCAGAAGTCTAAATCTCAAGATGCACGCCCTCGAAGCCCTCCTCAGTATGGAGAACATCGATGTCTGTGCTGTGACTGAAACCTGGTTCAAGGCTCCTGAGAGCACCCCGGCACTATCAGGTTTTTACCTCATATCATGTGTTCCGGCCCCAAAACCCGGACCGTACCACAAAAGGAGGGGGTGTATCCATATTCATCAAGGATACCCACACCTCCAGGCTGGTGGCAACTCACGAAGCATCAGAGACCATTCAGGTGCAATTAACCATAGGCAAAACTGCTCTACAGTTTGTAGCATGTTACAGGCCACCCTCTCAAACTCAGTAACCCCACACAGCCTTCCTGAAGACACTGGAGAGTATAAATGTCTCTCCAAACACCATCATATTGGGTGACTTCAACTACCCAAACATAGACTGGGAACATTACTCAAGCCCCAATACCCTAGCCCAAAGGTTCCTGGAGTTCATAAACTCAAATGCTATGGAACAACTTGTCACCATTCCCACAAGAGGTGAAAATATACTAGACCTGATCATCACAAACATGGGGACAAAATGCTCCACACCAGAAGTATATCCCTCATTGGTGAGATCAGACCATAAACTAATCTCACTGGAGATCCACATCCCGCCCCACCCCAACAAAAGACCACAGTGAAGAACTTCTCAAAAGCCAACTTCACACTTCTTAAGACTGGTGTGGTATCTTTCAAGGCCCCTGAGCCATTGGAAACCACAACCCATGCTGCTGAATCCCTTACAAATGCTTTCTACGAGCACCTCCAGGATTGCATGGATCAAGCAATCCCAAATAAAATCCTTTCCACCAAAGGCAAGCGCCCGATCTGGCGGACCCCAGCCATAAACAAACTTTACAACAAGAGGAGAAAGCTACTACAAGATAGAGCAAAATCCCTAAAAGGGAAGACATCTCTGATCAATACTAGTAAAAAACTATGATCACTCATAAAATCATCCAAGGCCAACTTTGAGAGAAAAATCACCAAGGACTCAAAAGACAATCATAAGGCCTTCTTTAGCTATGTTAGAAATCTGGGTGGAAACTCCCAGATATGCTCAGAATTGGTCCAAAATGATACAAAAATCACTGAACCCACAGACATTGCAAACATACCGGCAGACAGGTTCAGTGAAAATTTCTCCCCTCCCTCCCCCCCAAAAGGAGAAATATCTATCCCAGCAGAGTGTAGCCTCCCAATCATCTCAAATGCCCAGGTGAGAGCTGCTCTCTCTAAAGCTAAAGACACAGCATCAATGGGACCGGATGGTGTCCCCGGCTGTGTGCTACATGAACTCAATGAGGAACTAAACCCACACATAAGGCTGCTGTTTAATCTTAGCCTTACCACAGGATACGTTCCCAAAGAGTGGTGTACGGCAACTGTGGTCCCACTCCACAAAGGCGGTGCTTCTACAGACCCTGGTAATTACTGCCCCATAAGCTTAACAAGCCTGGTCTGCAAAGCTATGGAGAGGATCATAATGGAACTCATAAATAAAGACATAGGGGACCTACAGACATTGGATCCTACCCAATTCAGCTTTGTCAAGGGCAGATCATGCCTCTTGAACTTGGTCGACTTTTTTGAAACAGTCACCAAGGCCATTGAAGAGGGTAAGACAGTTTACACAGCCTACCTTGACCTTGCAAAAGCTTTCAACACCATACCCCACTCGGGTATCATAGAAAAGCTCACCAGCTTAAATGTAAACCCATATGTCACAAGATGGGTTGCAAACTGGCTCAAGGACAGAACCCACAGGGTTAGAGTTGCTGGTGCCATGTCAGACGCCAAGCCGGTCACAAGCGGTGTCCCACAGGGCTCAGTCCTGGGCCCCCTCTTGTTCGGCATCTACTTTTCAGAAGTGCAGGCAAACATAGGAGGATTGTGGCTGACAAAGTTTGCAGATGACTGCAAACTGGGCGCCATAGTTGAAAATCCATCAGACACAGATATCCTTCAGAGAGGTCTCATAGAAATGGATAACTGGTGCCAGAGCCATGGCCTTAAGCTAAATGCCAAAAATGTATAGTCATACCCTTTGGTAAAAACAAGGTAACCCCAAGTTACCACATAGGTGGCAATCCATTAAGCACAGAAGAGGTTATCAGGGACCTGGGGACCCAAGTTGACAGTAACCTTTCTTTTGACACTCACATTGCCAAAGTGGTTAGGAGGACCTTCTACATTGCCCACCTGATTATGAAGGGATTCACATCCAGATCAAGGGAGGTCATTGTTCCCTGTACTCTTCACTTATCAGACCAATGATTGAGTACAATGCCCCATTCAGAATGTATCTTACCCGACACCTGCAGCAATTGAAAAGACCCCAAAAGTTCCTCACCAAAAGGATAAAGGGGCTCAAAAATATGCCATATGCTGCCCGACTGAAGAAACTCCAGCTCTATTCAGTCACATAGCGTCTGCTCAGAGGTGACCTGTGCCTGACATACAAGGCCATGTCCAACCCGGAATTAATGGACATGCTCCACCTCAAAAAATCCAAATCCACCAGAGCCACAAGAGCAAGAGACTTAAACCTCAACACGGATATAAATAGGACGTGCTGGAGGGACAGATTCATCACTCAGAGACTCCCTATGCTGTGGAACAGAATCCCGGTCCATGTGAGACAGAGCACCTCGCTGGCTCTGTTCAAGAGGAATCTTGACCAGTGGATGGGAGATCGTAGGTTTACCCCGGGGATCATCTCTGTATCACTGGTGGACAGAGGCACAGCAAACTAATGGGTATAGTATTCTTCAACCTAAGGGGTGGTGAAAGCCACACAATTCTGGCTAGGCTTATAAATGCCCTAGGGCAGATAGCCTAGTATGAACCTATGAACCTATGAACCTATGTTACACCTAAAGAAATCCAAATCTCTCTGAGCTACACACTCTAGGGACCTAAACCTTGCCACCACAATAAACAGGACATGCTGGAGGGATAGATTCCTGTCCCAGAGACTTCCCATACTCTGGAACAAGCTACCCATCTATATCAACCAAAGTGCCTCATTAGCACTCTTCAAGAAAAATCTTGATGAGTGGATGGGAAATAAAAAATACACCCCGGCGACCACTTTTGTCGCTCTGCTTGACAGGGGCACAGGAAATTAACTTTCTTGGGTGGCATAAGCCAGGGCACCTTGTTGGCTGGGCTTTCTTAGGCCCTTGGACTGCCGATAGCCTAGCACCTACCTATGAACCTATGAAGTAGAGCCTCAGAAACCATACCACCAATCACAATATACTCAGCTAATAACACCGCTATCACACCTGTCCAACACACCAAACTACTCGGAGTTATCATTGATCACAACCTGAAATTCGATATGCACATTACACAAACAATAAAAAAGTCCATAAAAAATTTTGAACCGTATATCGATGCAAACAGTACCTCACCAGTGACAGTAAAACTATCATTGAAACAACCCACCTACTATCCCCCTGCTCTATGCCTCCCCCATACTACTCCATCCAAACAAAGCAGACCTAAACAAACTAAACACCTGCTACAGCAAAATATAAAAGTTTGCAACTGATTCACCCCTCAGAACACATCACTGTGTAACAGTCAAACAACTCTCATGGTTAGAATGGGTCTATATCAGTTCCACAAAAATCCATTACAGCGAATACCAAAAGAGCGACACATATTAATCAAACTGTGAACACACCGAACACACTAAACCATGAAATTTAAAACATTGAACGGTCATAGTTGGCCAACCTCACCACCCATTACATGCCACCTACCCAAACAAAATAAATAAACCACATACAAATACTAACCAAACCCTACTCCTACCATAAAGTAAAGCACCAAAACCTAACTTCTAAAACTACACTAAACCCCACATACACAACCACTTATGCACTATCCTTAACCCCTCCCCTAACCCTAAGGTCTGTAACTACCGCACACTTCCTTATGGAGATATACCCTAAAAAATAAATAATACACATAAATACATTTAACAAAACTCTACTTCTAACACCACACTAAATCTTATATACATTACCTATCCATACACTTACCTTAACCCGCATCCTATCCTAAGGTCCATACCTATCGCACACTTACCTTACAGAGCTTTACCGCAGATGGACCAACCAAAACACTTCAATATTTCGGATTTTGCTGTTTTGGACATCCGGCATTTACATAGTTCGTGCAATACGTGTCGATCTTCGTATTCGCGAAAACGGCATTTCGATCATCTGGTAGGGAGCTGGTTAGAATTACTCAAGCTGCTCAAGTATAACCAGCTTCAATAGCCCACCAGATTCTATACTGTCCCAAAGAGTTTCTGCACTACAAGGTCTACTTCATATCTGTTCTAACAATCACCTACTAAGAGCCACTAGCAAAAAATACATTAATATATCTATCAATATCTGTCTTTATCTATCTATCAATATCTCTATCTATCTATCTATCTATCTATCTATCTATCTATCTATCTATCTATCTATATTTCTTTCTATCTATCTATCTATCTATCTATCTATCTATCTATCTATCTATCTGTCTATCTATCTGTTTATCCATCATCTATCTGTCTGTCTGTCTATCCGTCTATCTGTCTGTCTATCTATCTATCTATCTATCTATCTATCTGTCTGTATGTCTATCTATCTATCTATCTATCTATCTATCTATCTATCTGCCTATCTATCTGATCTGTTAAAAGTTGTATTTATGACCTTCTTGTACTTGCTCATGAGCTCCACTGTTCATCTCATCAGCTGCTTCACTCAGTGCACCAGTGCTGTTTCCTTCTCATATTTTGTTTCTATGATCTATGTTTCTTACTGTCCTGTTATCAAGTATTTTTTATAAATTAAGAGGCATAACTTTTCCCACTCACTCTTAGTTCAGTCTACAGCACATTGATTGAATGTTTGTGTCAGCATTGTTTCGTGTTTCTTCCAGAGCTTTTAGATTCATGTTGTTTTTGTATCCCATTCAAAAGCAGTTTGTGAATGTGCTACCCCTCCTTTTGACTGCTTGTTGTTCTTTTATTGTACATTTTAGATTCTTCTATTGAGCCCGAGTTTGCTGTTTGCATTCTGTGGGTTTGCTTATCTATTTCCAGTGTTTACAATTGCTGGTTTGCCATTCTCTCCTTGTCTTTTTTCCCCTGCTTGCTGACCTTCTTCTTTTATTCCCTCCCCTCTATTGCTCTGATTTATCAGACCTGTTATTTTGAGTTCACAACTCATGGAGAAAACTCCCAGTGAAATGATGCTAAGCGAGTGAAAAAAGAAAGAACGAACGATAGAGAGAAAGAGAAAGAAAGAAAGAAAGAATAAAA
>NC_056735.1:102702935-102756407 GCF_019279795.1 Protopterus annectens
AAAAGAAAGAAAGAAAGAAGGAAAGAATAAGAAAGAAAGTTCGAGGGTAAGGTTAGATGCAAGTGAATTCCAAGTTTTACCAATGATGTTGTCAAACAGGGAGTTGCCGGCTGAGTTAATGGTTTTGTGAGTTTGGACCAGCAGTTTATTGAATGATCATATTTGCCTTGAATTACTGTATGACTTTATGATTTTTTTGAATGCTGGAGTATTTTCAGGGTGGTACAGAATTTTGTGTGTTACTATAAGCTGATTGAAGAGAAGTAGGTTAGGCAGTTCTAGCCACCCGAGAAGACTGAGGTTTTAACAGTGACGTGTCCTATATGTTGAACCTATGGCAAATCTGGCAATATGGTTGTAACAGTGAGAGATCTTACTACGTTCAGTTTTGCTCAAATTGGAGAGTATGGGGGAGGCATATAAGAAGGGTAGAGTGTAGGTGTGAGCGTGCGATTGCAGTCCTAGCTAATGGACTTAGAAAAGGTTTGCTTCTATATAATGAGCTGAGCTTCTTATTAATGTTTTTTTATAGTTTTATTGATATGCAGATCAAATTTGAAATTATTGTCCACTTTTACTCCATGGTCATCTGGAGAGATAGAACTATCATTGTTGGATGTTATGCAGAAGGAAAATAGGGTGGATCTACTGGTGGGGGTAAAGAGGAGCAATTTAGTTTTGTTGAGATTAACAACAGACACTGATTAGAGAGCCAATCTTCAACTGTGTTAAATGTGTTTTATGTTAAGGTTTGCAGGTCTAAAGGGGAGGAGGCCGTACAGATCAGGGTAGAACCGTCTGCATATTGAATGCAGGTTGCATCAGGGATGGCAGTATGAAGATTGATGATGAAGACAGAAAAAATAGAGCCCTGAGGGACACCAAGGGTGAGAGGTAGCAGGGTGGACAGTTTGCCCTGCCATAATACAGTCTGTTGTCTGCCATTCAGATAGGATAGGAACCACTAAATAGGATGGTTATCTAGGGAGATCGATTTTAGGGAATGGATGAGTAATTTGTGGTTGACCACATCAAAGGCCTTTGACAGGTCTAGAAGTAGGACTGAAGACAGCCTGTTGTTGTTCCTATTTTGGAATTTGGTGTTTGTAAAAGAAAGTAGGGTGGAGGTGGTGCTGTGATGTGGCCTAAAGCCATGCTGAAAGTTGGTCAGCAGACTGTTCTGATTGAGATTTATGTGATTGCAGTGAAGTACTTGAGATGAAATGGACAAACTACTGAGGGATCATTGGGTGGGAATGTTCCATTTGCTGTCAGAGGAGTGCTTGTGCATACATAGGTTCATAGGTTCATAGGTTCATACTAGGCTATCTGCCCGAGGGCATTTACAAGCCTAGCCCATCGTTTTGTGGCTTACGCCACCCCTTTAGTATGGGGAACTATACCCATTATTTTGCTGTGCCTCTGTCGAGCAGTGACACTGAGGTAATCCCTGGGGTATATAGGTTCATAGGTTCATACTAGGCTATCTGCATGGAGAAACTACTGAGGGATCATTGGGTGGGAATGTTCCATTTGCTGTCAGAGGAGTGCTTGTGCATACATGGAGAAACTACTGAGGGATCATTGGGTGGGAATGTTCCATTTGGTGTCAGAGGAGTGCTTGGGCATACATGGAGAAACTACTGAAGGGATCATTGGGTGGGAATGTTCCATTTGGTGTCAGAGGAGTGCTTGTGCATATATGGAAAAACTACTGAAGGGATCATTGGGTAGGAATGTTCCATTTGGTGTCAGAGGAGTGCTTGGGCATATATGGAGAAACTACTGAAGGGATCATTGGGTGGGAATGTTCCATTTGCTGTCAGAGGAGTGCTTGTGCATACATGGAGAAACTACTGAGGGATCATTGGGTAGGAATTTTCAATTTGGTGTCAGAGGAGTGCTTGGGCATATATGGAGAAACTACTGAGTGATCATTGGGTGGGAATGTTCCATTCGGTGTGAGAGGAGTGCTTGGGCATACATGGAGAAACTACTGAAGGGATCATTGGGTGGGAATGTTCCATTTGGTGTCAGAGGAGTGCTTGGGCATACATGGAGAAACTACTGAGGGATCATTGGGTGGGAATGTTCCATTTGGTGTCAGAGGAGTGCTTGTGCATACATGGAGAAACTACTGAAGGGATCATTGGCTGGGAATGTTCCATTTGGTGTCAGAGGAGTGCTTGTGCATACATGGAGAAACTACTGAAGGGATCATTGGGTAGGAATGTTCCATTTGGTGTCAGAGGAGTGCTTGTGCATATATGGAGAAACTACTGAGGGATCATTGGGTGGGAATGTTCCATTTGGTTTCAGAGGAGTGCTCGTGCATACATGGAGAAACTACTGAAGGGATCATTGGATGGGAATGTTCCATTTGGTGTCAGAGGAGTGCTTGGGCATACATGGAGAAACTACTGAGGGATCATTGGGTAGGAATGTTCCATTTGGTGTCAGAGGAGTGCTTGTGCATACATGGAGAAACTACTGAGGGGATCATTGGGTAGGAATGTTCCATTTGGTGTCAGAGGAGTGCTTGTGCATACATGGAGAAACTACTGAGGGATCATTGGGTGGGAATGTTCCATTTGGTGTCAGAGGAGTGCTTGGGCATACATGGAGAAACTACTGAGGGATCATTGGGTGGGAATGTTCCATTTGCTGTCAGAGGAGTGCTTGGGCATACATGGAGAAACTACTGAGGGATCAGTGGGTATGAATGTTCCATTTGGTGTCAGAGGAGTGCTTGGGCATACATGGAGAAACTACTGAAGGGATCATTGGGTGGGAATGTTCCATTTGGTGTCAGAGGAGTGCTTGGGCATACATGGAGACACTACTGAGGAATCATTGGGTGGGAATGTTCCATGTGGTGTCAGAGGAGTGCTTGGGCATACATGGCGACACTACTGAAGGGGTCATTGGGTGGGAATGTTCCATTTGGTGTCAGAGGAGAATTTGGGCATACATGGAGACACTACTGAGGGATCATTGGGTGGGAATGTTCCATTTGGTGTCAGAGGAGTGCTTGGGCATACATGGAGACACTACTGAGGGATCATTGGGTGGGAATGTTCCATTTGGTGTCAGAGGAGTGCTTAGGCATACATGGAGACACTACTGAGGGATCATTGGGTGGGAATGTTCCATTTGGTGTCAGAGGAGTGCTTGTGCAAACATGGAGAAACTACTGAGGGATCATTGGGTGGGGATGTTCCATTTGTTGTCAGATGAGTGCTTGTGCATACATGGAGAAACTACTGAGGGGATCATTGGGTAGGAATGTTCCATTTGGTGTCAGAGGAGTGCTTGTGCATACATGGAGAAACTACTGAGGGATCATTGGGTGGGAATGTTCCATTTGGTGTCAGAGGAGTGCTTGGGCATACATGGAGAAACTACTGAGGGGATCATTGGGTGAGAATGTTCCATTTGGTGTCAGAGGAGTGCTTGGGGATACATGTAGAAACTACTGAGGGGATCATTGGGTGAGAATGTTCCATTTGGTGTCAGAGGAGTGCTTGTGCATACATGGAGAAACTACTGAGGGGATCATTGGGTAAGAATGTTCCATTTGGTGTCAGAGGAGTGCTTGGGCATACATGGAGAAACTACTGAGGGATCATTGGGTGGGAATGTTCCATTTGGTGTCAGAGGAGTGCTTGGGCATACATGGAGAAACTACTGAAGGGATCATTGAATGGGAATGTTCCATTTGGTATCAGAGGAGTGCTTGGGCATACATGGAGAAACTACTGAGGGATCATTGGGTGGGAATGTTCCATTTGGTGTCAGAGGAGTGCTTGTGCATACACGGAGAAACTACTGAAGGGATCATTGGATGGGAATGTTCCATTTGGTGTCAGAGGAGTGCTTGGGCATACATGGAGAAACCACTGAGGGATCATTGGGTGGGAATGTTCCATTTGCTGTCAGAGGAGTGCTTGGGCATACATGGAGAAACTACTGAGGGGATCATTGGGTAGGAATGTTACATTTGGTGTCAGAGGAGTGCTTGTGCATACATGGAGAAACAACTGAAGGGATCATTGGGTGGGAATGTTCCATTTGGTGTCAGAGGAGTGCTTGGGCATACATGGAGAAACTACTGAGGGATCATTGGTAGGAATGTTCCATTTGGTGTTGGAGAAGTGCTTGGGCATACATGGAGACACTACTGAGGGATCATTGGGTGGGAATGTTCCATTTGGTGTTGGAGAAGTGCTGGGGCATCTTAGAAAAAGTACTCAAAGGATCACTAGGAGAAATTTTGATTTAGTGTTAGTGAAGTACTTGTGCAGATATGAACAAACTACTGAAAAGGGTCATGGGGAAGATGGATCTTTTGGTGTCAGTAAAAGTGCTTGTGCAGACATGCACATACTACTGAAATGATCATTGGGGGAAGTATTTTACTTGGTGCCAGTGATTGACTTCAGCAATAATGGACCAACTATCGATGGGTTCATTTAATGAAATTATACATTCTGTCATCACTGAAGTCTTTGCTGACATTTTGGGGGGAAATGTTTCATTTGGTGCCAGGGATATGCTTGTGCAGACACAGATAACCTACTGAAGGGATTGTTTTGGGGAGATGTTCCTTTTAGTGTCAGTGAAGTGCATGGACACACATGGAGAAATTAATAAAGGGATTGTTGGGATAGATGCTCTGTTCAGTGTCAGTGAAGCGCTTGTGTAGGCATGGGCAAACTATGAAATGGATCATTGGGGGAAATATTTTATTTAATGTTTGTGATGTGCTTGGTCCTACATGGACAAACTACTGAATGCATATTTGGGAGAAGTGGTTCATCTGATCTTAGTAAGAGTGCTTGTCCCAGCATTATTGGGGGAAGTGTTCCACTTGGTGACAGTTGACTGCTTATGGAGACATGGACAAATGACTCAAGGGATCAGTGGGGGAATGTTTCATTTGGTGCCAGTGAAGTGCTTGTGCAGGCAAGGACAAACTGCTAAATGGATCACTGGAGGAAATGTTTCATTTGGCATCAATGCAGTGCTAAAGCCTGCTTTAGATCACTTATTGACTGTGCTGTACCTGTATCAGGGGATTATCAATGAAAACACTATTTTACTTAGCTTTTTGTGGAAAACCAGAAGCTTCATATTAGTTACATGCTAATTTGTATCTCTAATATCACAGTCATGAAATAATCAACATTACCATCTTGCATTATTTATGTCTCCAGTTCAGTTCTAAATGTTGGAACTTTATCTGATCCTGTACAATTTGCCTGCAAATTTTGATACTGCATTTCCTTCCACATCCAATGACATAATAGCCAGTGAAATTACACTTCTTCACTTGCTCTTACTGTATTGTGTGTCCACGTACCTTGCAGTTCATTGGTGGAACCCTGCTCAGGATAAGCTCTAAATCTACTATGCCTCTGCAATGAGGCTAAGTGGGTAACTGAGGAAATAATAAATGATTTTTGGCAGTATGTCATGTCTGACCACCTCTCAGTACATGAAGCATCATTGTTTGCTTATAATATACTATTTTTTTTCACATGCAACTTGATGTGGGAAAGCCTTAGGAAAATTGTATTTATTTATTTACTGACCTTTGTTGACCGGGGAAGTACAACTGGGTCAGAAACCCAGTTTCAATGGAACCCCAAGGAGAAAAGCTGCACATAAAATACAGAATGTTTGACAATATGCAGTATACATTACAACATACACTTTAGTTCAACATATTATAATCAAGAATGAGAAGAAATGCTATAGCATAAGCCATTATTACACAAGATAAACAGATATTACACATACAGGCTGATACAGCATATTGCAATCAAAAGTGAGAAATTGTACAATGTATCTTAAAGTATTGTTATATGAGATACATAGACATGGTAAAGCTTAGCTATGAAAGAGTATTAATTTGGGGTTAGGGTCTGTCAGGGCTACATGATAAAGTGAACAGTAAGAAGATAGGTGAGTTCATGCAGGGATAAGTTATTATATGTTCATAGAGTGTAAGGGGTATAGCATTCTGTTTAGAATTACTGACATGGAGGGAGAGAGGATGCAGTGATAGAGAGAGATGAGAGAGGGTAGGTAAGGGATATGAGAGATGTTTAGCAGTAAGGTAAGGATATGAGAGATGCACAGCAGCTAGGTAAGGGGTATGAGAGATGTTTAGCAGTAAGGTAAGGAGCAGAAGAGATGTATAGTGGCTAGATAAGGGATATGAGAGATGTTTAGCAGTAAGGTAAGAAGCACAAGAAATGTATATAGGCTAGGTAAGGGGTATGAGAGATGTTTAGCAGTAAGGTAAGTAGTACAAGAGATGTATAGCAGCTAGGTAGGGGGTATGAGAGATGTTTAGCAGTAAGGTAAGAAGCACGAGAGATGTATATAGGCTAGGTAAGGGGTATGAGAGCTGTTTATCAGTAAGGTAAGGAGTAGAAGAGATGTATAGCAGCTAGGTAGGGGGTATGAGAGATGTTTAGCAGTAAGGTAAGGGGTACAAGAGATGTATAGTGGCTAGGTAAGGGGTATGAGAGATGTTTAGCAGCTAGGTAAGGGTATGACCTAGAGGTCTATATACACTGAGCAGAGTGGAGGAAAGGTGTTGACTTCAACTCTGAACTGAGATGTAAGTATCCTGTTTTTTTGGATTATTTATACTGATTTATTGTTTCTAGCAATTTATATATAGCACTTTTTATTGCCTGTTGCATAGTTTTTTTAGTGTATTTTATTGTTATTAACTAATCTGCATGGGTAACTGATTTGTTTGCAGTTAAAAACATTTTGCAAAGTCTCATTGCTCCTTTATCTGTTTAAAAACTTTCATTTTGTGGCTTTCTGCAGTGCTTACTGTCTGTAGGCTAATAGCTTTAGTATTGTCCTAGCTCAGATTTGCTGGCTCTGGGCTTGTTTGTTTCTACAGTGATTGTTCAAAGCACATGAACAGGCCATCTTGAATTAGCAGAAGCCTTTCTTTACCTTGGGTAGATTGTGTTAATTGGCTGCTGGCTAGTGGGGGCTGGTTCTTCTGTGTTTTTGTAAAAAAAAACAAAAACAAAAAAACCCTAACTTTGAGAGGATTTCTGTATATACATAATGAGCAAAGTGGAGGAGAGGTGTTGACTGCAACTCTGAACTGAGATATATAAGTATCCTATTTTTTTTATTATTTATACTGATTATTGTTTCTAGCAATTTATATATAGCACTTTTTATTGCCTGCTCCATAGTTTTTTAATATATTTTATTGCTATTAACTAATCTGCACGGGTAACTGATTTGTTTGCAGTTAAAAGCATTCTGTAGAGTGTCATTGCTCCTTTATCTGTTTAAAAAGTTTCATTTTGTGGCTTTCTGTAGTGCTTACTGTCTGTAGGCTAATAGCTTTAGCATTGCCATCACCCTCCCTGTTGTTGTCTTGCTGTTATACTTGGTAGCTTTGCAGTTGCCCGCCCCTACTGTAAATCTGATCTGGGACACTCCTCCCAGCCTAGTGTCATTAGCTCATTCTACCTAATATAGAGATAACATCTGAGAAGGCTTTCTATTTCTCCTTTTAACCCTTTCAAAAAAAATTTCCTGAATCTCCTTGTGTTCTGAGTGTGCTTCTCAAACATTTTGGAAATATAGAGTATATTTTAGAGCATTTATTATAACTGTAATTGCCTTAATATTGCTACAACTCAAGTGCTCTAGGTTGCACTGCATCTGAAGCGTTTGTGTGTTTTAGCTGCTTTTCTGTATATATAGACTTCTCTGCATATGTAGTTTTAATTGCATTTACTGTTTAGGACTACACACTCAAGTGTGTTAGCCTTTTCTGTGTTTATTTACTGTATTATTGCATTGTTTAGCCTGTTTCATATATATATATATATATATATATATATATATACTATCTTGTTTGCTCGTTTCCCACCTTTCCGAGCCAGTCCATATCCCAGGCTTTGCTTGTCTCAGGACTTTATTTTCTGTGTTCAGAGCTATCCAGATCTTGCTGTGGTAGTGGGAAGTCCTACTGCTTACCAGTGGGAGTGGCGAGCATTGTACTGCCTATCTAATGCTAAAGGAGTGGTTTCCAGCTCTGAAATTGTAATTTTATTAGCCGTTTTGGGCTGATTTCTATCCCTTTCAACTTTCTGGCTTAAAAACGTGTGTGTTTGCACATTTTTTGCATCGTGCAGCACTGCGAGGCTACAGTTAAACTATTCCAGGTGCCAGAAAGTCTGTTCTTCAAATTTTCCCTTGGAACTAGCTGGTTTCTCAGTAGTAGCACTAAAATCTGAACCCTTGTGACTAGCACTTGCTCTAGAACCTGCTGGAAAGCACTAGGAAGCCTTAAACTGATACAAGCACTCAGCACTCCTTGTCAATAAGGAGAAATTAATCATAGGCACTAAACAGCCTATAACTGCAAAGTACCTTGCAAAGGTAAGGGAAAACAGCTCTTAAACTTTACAAAAAAGCACCTAAACAGGCATGTCCAAGGGTCAGCTTCCGGTGATTTCTCCTGTCCACCTGGTGAATCTGGGCATACTGGGGCAATGTGGCACCTGCCTCATGTACACAGACAATCCTCTCCTCCTACACACTACAACCTGTGAGAGATGCACTTACATAGCCAAACTGGAAGCAAAGCTCTCTCCGGCCAAGATTGTGCTAGACAGTCAAGAGGAGAAGATTAACACCTGCATTATACCTCAATCAACTCATAGCCCTTCAAAACCCACACCATCAACACACACACATAGCAACACTAAACCCACATATGCAGAGGCCCTTAACATTAACCTGTCCAAGCAAGAAGGACCTCTGAAGCTGAAACATAAACAAACAACAGTCACAACTGAAGTGACACATAGCTCACAATACCATATGCCACCCAACAACAGCCCCTAAGGCAAGACAATGTAACCAACACTTTAGTCATACGTGACTATAGTCAGGCACACTGATGTCCCACTCACCAGGCTGAACAAGGAGAAAATTACAGTCAGCTGCTTGTCGGGTGCCAGGATCCACCACATAATGCCTGCACTCAAGTCACTCCAAAAAAAGTATAAATACTACTCGGTCATTGTCCATGCTGGAGTGAATGACTTGAGACGTACCTCCCTGGACTACATGAAAAGAGACATGGAAGAGCTCTTGGATCATGTGATCCAGGCAGGTATGACCCTAGCCCTGAGTAGCATCCTGCCTTTGCCCAGAATGATACCACAGTATAAGGACAAAATGATTGACTTCAACAATTGGCTAAGCTTCTGTTGTCATTCAAAGGGGATCCAGTATTTGTCTGCCTGGGAAGACATGATCGACAAACCACAATGCTTTGCCAGAGAAGGTCTGCACCTGTCACCCCTGGGATTCAGGTTACTGGCTAAAGCTCTTGCCACCCCTATAGTGCCTTTTTAGGCAAGGTTCAAAGGATACAACCACCACCATAACGGATACAAGCATGCAAAATCTTTAGGTAATGCTACTTAATGCTAGAAGTCTAAACCTCAAAATGCACTCTCTTGAGGCACTCCTAAAAATGGAGAACATCGATATCTGTGCAGTAACTGAGACCTGCTTCAAGGCTCCAGAGATCACCCCTGCAATACCAGGCTACAATTCTTACCACACTTTTTGGCCACAAAACCAAGACAGAAACACTAAAGGTGGAGGAGTGTCCATATTCACCAAGGATATTCACACCTCCAGGCTAGTTGCCCAACACAATGCATCTGAAATTCTCCAGGTGCAACTAACACTAGGTAAGACTGCAATCCAAATTGTAGCTTCCTAGAGATCCCCTACCATGCCTCAAGATTCTCACTACACCTTTCTAAACATACTGGAAAATATTAAGATACAACCAAACACCCTAATACTGGGTGATTTCAACTACCCTGCCATTAACTGGGAAAACTACTCGGGTACCAACTCCTTTTCCCAATGGTTCTTGGAATTCATAAATTCCAATGTCCTGGATCAACTAATCCATTGTCCCACCAGGGGCTCCAATATCCTAGATCTGGTCATTACCAACATGGGAGATAGATGCTCCACACCAGTGGTCACCCCCTCGATGGTCAGGTCTGACCATAAGCAATTCACCCTTGACATCCAGATCCCACCCCCACCCCCTAGTAAGGAAACCTCTGTAAAAAACATCTCCAAAGCCAACTTCATGCTACTGAAGTCAGAAGTGACAAACCTCACGACACCCACACAGATGCGATCTAGAAGTTCAACTGCAGAATCCTACACTAAGGCAATGTACGAGCACATCCACTCGTGCATGAATCGTGCCATCCCAAATAGAACCAAGATGCTCTTCTCCAAAAAAGGAAGCCAATCTGGTGGTCCCCTGCTATAAACAAACTATACAACAGAAGGAAGAAACTGTTGCAGAAAAGAGGAACATCCCAGGATGCAAAAAACTCCTTCACCAGCCTCAGTAAGAAGCTGAGATCCCTCATAAAATCCTCAAAAGCTAGTTACAAAAATTAAATTGCCGAAGATTCCAAAGACAACCACAAGGCATTCTATGGTTATGTCAAGAATCTAAATGGCAATGCTCAGATCTGCTCTGAGCTAAAACAGAATGGCATTAAATATACTGATCCCAAGGATATAGCCAAGTATCCTGGCAGATCGATTTAGTGCCAACTTCACTCCCCCCCCCTCACTCCCTAAAGGGCCCATCTCAATACCAAAAGATTGCCAAATTCTGGTAATCACGGCCACACAGGTAGAAACCGCTCTCTCCAAAGCTAAGAATACAGCATCCATGGGACCAGATGACATCCCAAGCTGTGTACTACATGAACTGCAAAATGAACTGGCACCTCACCTAAGTGTCATGTTTAATCATAGCCTCACCTCAGGCTTCGTGCCCACTGAGTGGGGCACAGCTACAGTTATCCTGCTCCACAAAGGAGGACCACCTTGGATCCCAGGAACTACCGTCCCATCAGTCTGACAAGCCTGATCTGCAAGGGCATGGAATGCATTATCATGGAACTTATAAAGAAAGACATTGGCAGCCTTCAAACACTGGACCCCACCCAGTTTGGGTTTGTGAAGGGCCAATCTTGTCTCCTGAATCTGATTGACTTCTTCAAATCAGTCGCCAGAGCTGTGGACTAGGGTAAATCAGTCCACACAGCCTATCTGGACCTTGCCAAGGCCTTCAACACCACCCCCCACTCTGGAATCATAGATAAACTTACTAAGCTGGGCATAAATCCCTACATCACTTGATGGGTTGCCAACTGGCTTACTGACAGAACCCAAACTGTAAAAGTAGCCAACTCCAAATCCAGCTCCAGACAAGTGACAAGTGGAGTACCTCAGGGTTCAGTCCTGGGACCACTCTTGTTTGGCATCTACTTCTCTGAAGTACAGGCCAACACTAAGGGACTCTGGCTAACAAAGTTTGTAGATGACTGCAAACTGGGAGCCATTATTGAATCCCCAAATGATGTGGATATTCTACAAAAGGGCCTTACAGAAACAGATGCCTGATGCCAGAGCCATGGGCTCAAGCTTAATACCAAGAAATGTATAGTTATCCCCTATGGAAAAAAAACATGTACCCGTGAATTACCAGATAGGTGGCAGGACACTATACATCGAAAGTGTGATGAGAGACTTAGGGACACAGGTGGACAGTGGTCTCACTTTCGATAACCACATCACCACAACAGTCAGGAAATCCTTTTATGTGACACACCTCATCACTAAGGGCTTTTCATCCAGAAAAAAGGAGGTCATTGTCCCACTGTACTCATCCCTCATTAGACCCGTTACAGAATATAATGCCCCATTTGGTATGTACCTCACAAGACATCTGCAACAGCTGGAAAGGCCACAGAAATTCTTCACTAAAAGAATCACAGGCCTAAAGCAGATGCCATATGCTGACCATCTAAAAAAACTCCAGTTGTACTCTGTGGCATATCGTCTACTCAGAGGCGATCTCTGCTTAACATACAAGGCCATGTCAAACCCTGAGCTGCTGGACATGCTCCACTTAAAGAAATCCAAATCCCTCATAGCCACAAGCTCCAGGGATCTAAACCTTGTCATCACAATGAACAAAACATGCTGGAGGGATAGGTTCCTGACCCAGAGACTACCCAGACTCTGGAATAGACTGCCCATACATGTCAAGCAGAGCGCCTCATTGGCCCTCTTCAAAAGGAACGTTGATGATTGGATGGGAGATAGAAAATTCACCCCAGGGATCATATAATTCACCCTTCTAGGCAGGGGTCCAGGGAAGTAAATAGTTTGGGAAGAAATATCCAGGGAATTGTCATGGCTAGGCTTGCATAGGCCCTAAGGCCAATAGAGTAGTACCAACCTATGAACCTATGAACCTATGAGAGCTGTTTATCAGTAAGGTAATGAGTACAAGAGATGTATAGCGGCTAGGTAAGGGGTACGAGAGATGTTTAGCAGTAAGGTAAGGAGTACAAGAGATGTATAGTGGCTAGGTAAGGGGTATGAGAGGTGTTTAGCAGTAAGGTAAGGAGTACAAGAGATGTATAGTAAGGGGTGTGAGAGATGTTTAGCAGTAAAGTAAAGAGAATGTGAAAAATATAGGAAAGATGTAGTTTGAGATATAGGGGCTGGTGAAGACAAGAGATGAGCAATAGGTCATCAGTTGGGGAAAAAAGGTGCAAAGAAAATAGGGAGAGGATTAGGGGAGGGGTTCAGCACCCCGATAGTGGTTGGTAGTAAGAGAAAAGGGATTAGGGGAGGGGTTCAGCACCACGGATAGTGGTTGGTAGTAAGAGAAAAGGGATTGGGGAGGGGTTCAGCACCACGGATAGTGGTTGGTAGTAAGAGAAAAGAAAAGGCATGTGAAGAGAGGTAGTAATATCCTTAGGATGAAGATACAGGACAAAGAGAGGTAGTAATATCCTTAGGATGAAGATACAGGACAAGAAGTATGTTAGTCTTTGGGGGAGCAACAGAGACAGATGTGTGTGTTGTGAAGGTGATTTTTAGCATGAGTTTGAAGACCCTTAAGTAGTCTAAGACTGTGATATTTAGGGGTAGAGTGTTCCACTGTTTAGCAAGAAAGAGTAGAGATTCATACCAGCGCTTTTATGAGGCTATATATAAAAATAAATAGCTTTAAGTAAACTGTAGGTCATGGTCATTAAAGTACTGGGGACATTGTTATCCTAGTCTCACACTGAATTCATTATCCAGACTTCTTCTCCAATTCATTGGTAAGTACTAGGTGAGCAGTTAGGACATGAGAAGATGAAAAAACAATGGTGATGTATAATCAGTCGACAGAAAAGTCCCCAGAATAGACGGCGTTCCTACGGAAGTTTGGAAGGTAGAAGGGAAAACACTGATAAAGATCTTCAAAGTTTTGTTTAACAGTATTTTAAGAGGGGGAGAAGTACCAACACCCTGGAAGAAAGCGGTGATGGCTGTATTACCTAAAGAGGGCAAACATCCGTTGGATCCAGTTTACACAGGCCCATTTCAATACTGAACCATGATTATAATGTATTGGTCTATAATGGCTAAAAGAATGACAAAAGTGATGCTGAAAACTGATAGATATGGATCAGTGTGATTTTGAGGAGGGGAGGCAAACTTTTGACAACTTTTTACAGAGCACTGATGATCCGGAGGGAAGCAGAATGTAAGAAAATACACTGTTGTTGGTCTTGATGCAGAGAAAGCATTTGACAGAGTAGGCTGGGACTTTAGGAGCAAAGCAATTGAAGTATTGTCATTTCCTGATAAAATTATAAAGTTGATCTTCATCTGTCTCCCTGGGGCTTCAGACTTCTGGCAAAGGCTCTTTCCTCCCCCATAGTGCCTTTTTTAGTCAGTCATGAGGACAAAATTACCAATGTGAAAAATTCTTCTAAATAGCATTTAAATTCATGCTGCTAAATCTAGAGAAGTCTTAACATGAAACTGCACTCATTGTAAGCATTTCTCACCCTGGAAGATGCTTACATTTGTGCAGTCACTGGAACCTGGTTCAAAGCTGCAGAGAGCACCCTGCCCTTACCAGGTTACTTGTCCTACCATACTTTCAGACCCCAAACATTGGGCTATAAAGCCAAAGGATGTGGAGTTCAAATATTTATCAAAGACATACACACCTCCAGGCTGGTCAAACAGTATGATGCACAGGAGACACCTCAGATGCAGTTAACCATTGACAAATCACCTATTCAAATCCTAGCTAGCTACAGACCCCAAACCATGACTCAAGACGCCCATCACCTATCTGAACTTACTTGAATCCATCAAGATTCAACCCTCTACCCTGATCCCTGATGACTTTAACTACCCAACCATAGAGTGGGCAACCTATTCTAGCTCAAACATAAACACCTAGAGATTCCTCAACTTTGTTAATGCCAATGCATTGGATCAGCTTGATAACACCCCCACAAGAGGTGAAAATATCCTGGACCTGGTACTCACCAACATGTGTAGCCACTGTAGCATCCCTACAGTGTCATCCTCCTTGGCAAGATTCAATCATAAAGCAATCACTTTCAAAGTCACCATCTCTCCTGACACCCCCTTGCCAGGTTCGAACAAAAAACTTTTCCAAAGCTGACTACAACCTCCTGTGAGCAGGTATAAACAGCTTCACAACCACCATTCCTTCAGCTGAATCAAGCACTAATGTCCAAACCTACACCAAAAAACTATATGAGCACCTACATAGCTGCATGGACTCAGCAATACCTGACAGGACTAAATCATATTTTTCAAGGAAGAGTAAACATGTCTGGTGGACAGCAGCAATAAACAGCCTCTATAATAAAAGGAAAAATTGATGGCCAGGACCAAGAACGATCAGGTGCCAAGTTGGAAGCAATCTGACCTTTATCTGAACAAGCAAATAAGGTCACTGGTGAAATCCTCTAAGGCTAACTTCAAGTCCACATTGGCCACATCCACTAATGGCAGTCACAAGGTCTTCTTTGCATATGTCCAGAATCTGAAAGGTAACTCCCAAATCTGCTCTGAATTGTTGGTCATGAATACCACATACATAAATGCCATATATATAGCCAACCTGCTGGCAGACAAGTTCAGTGAAAACTTCACCACCCTGTCCCCCATCAGTAGATCAGGACACCCCCAGCACCTGCGCCCCTCCCCTTATCACCAAGAAGCAGGTTATTAATTCCTTCTCAAAGGCAAAATATACAGCCTCCATGGGACTGAACAACCTCCTTGGCTGTGTCCTACATGAACTCGGCAAGAGCTGTCAGCACCATTAGGTACCCTATTCAACCAAAGCCTTTGCACCGGCTTCATCCCAGCAGAATGGTGGACAGCCACTGTCATTCCTCTGCACAAAGGTGGAGTTGTCCACTGATCCAGGCAATTATAAGCCCATCAGCCTATCTAGCCTGATCTGCAAGGCCATGGAATGCATTATCATGGACCTTATAATTAAGGACATTGGCAACCTCCAAATGCTTGATCCCACACTGTTTGGTTTTGTCAAAGGGAGATTATGCTTGTTAAACTTGGTTACCTTCTTTGAAACAGTTTTACTGAAAAGGTTCACCCAGATTCTGCTACAGTTTGCTGTGAGGGAAAGGTTAGTTTGCTTGTTATTTGTTGTGTTTTGTATTACTTTATTGCCTTTTTCTATTTTGTATACTATGATTTGTTTTCTTTACAATGTGTTTTACTTGTATTCTGCTTATAACTGCATACTAAAACTTGAAAAGAGACCACAGCTCTGTCTCTTGTGAGTCAGCCAGAAATTAGAAGAGGTCAATTAAGGAGTTACACATAAGTTACACAGGTCAGCTAAGATTAATCATCTGTGAACTGAGGGAGTTGAGATAGTAACTAAACCTTCTATTTAATTGGTAAAATAAAACATTTCAGAGCTTTACTGGAAAGGCTCACCCAGATTCTTCTACAGTTTGCTGTGAGGGAAAGATTAGTTTGCTTATTTGCTGTGTTTTGTATTACTTTATTGCCTTTTTTCTATTTTTTAACTGTGATTTGTTTTCTTTTCACTGTGTTTTACTTGTATTCTGCTTTTAACTGCATACTAAAACTTGAAAAGAGATCACAGCTCTGCCTCTTGTGAGTCAGACATAATTTTTTCCCACTTTACCACCCAGTCACTGTTGTGTTCTTAAATACCACTGTCTTTCTAGTTGCCTGCCCCTTATGTTAATGTGACAATATATTTCATTTCATCTCTGCTTTTAATGGCTGGTGTGAGCAAGCACAAGATTATCATTTTGTGAAATCACTCCCCTTCAACTATTTAAATTTATTGGCCATCCTACTGTATTCCATAGTACCAGAATACAAAAGTGAACACCCCTTTCAATCTATCTTGCTGTTTTAAAAATAGTGACAATGCAGTAAAACTTAACTTTTAGACAGGTAAAACCTAAGTTACCTACTTTCACATCTAACTCTTCAAGTGCACACTGCAGTGTTTAGGATGAACCATTTTTTTCATCTTACCTTTAAGCATCTATTGCAAGACCACCAGTTATGGTAGAGCCCACATTCTGCCTCTCAGTAGTCATCTTGGGATAAGTACTTTTTTTTGTCCTGGTGAGAGAAGGAGTGCAGTTACATTATTTTCTGGAGACTGCTGATCACCAGAAAGCTTAATAACTGGTTTATAGGTGACAGCTTGGAATCTGTGCTTATATTCTGATCCTGGTAAGAATAGGAGCAGAGTGCATTGATTTCTGAGTGAGTGTCTGTGCTTAACATACCTGATTGGTCTGGCTGCTATCCAAGGCATCTACCAGAAAAAGGTTACAAGCCTTGCATCATCTGGGACAAGACTGTGGATCACCAAACAGGCTGTGGCCTGCTTCTCTTCTTGGGATTTGAGCTAGTTTTCTTAGTTTCAGCACTCAAAACTGCTCATTGTGCTCAGCACTTGCTCAGAACTTGTTGTAAGCCCTAAATAAACTACAAATTACTACATCACTCGACTTTCCTCACTTGTCAAGAGGAAAACAGTTCTTAGTACTTAAATTAATAAGCACCTATCCAGACATGTCCATGAGTCAGCTCCCGGTGTTTTCTCCTGTCCACCTGATGAATCTGGGCATCTTGGGGCAATGTAGCAATTGCCTCATGTACACTGACAACCCTCTCCTCCTATCACCCAACACTACAACCTGTGAGAGATGCACTTATATAGCCAAACTGGAAGCCAAGCTCTCTCTAGCCAAGACTGGACCAGACAGTCAAGAGGAGAAGGTTAACATATGCACCACACCACACCACACCACACTCAACACATAGTCCTTCAAAACCCACACTATCAAAACCCACACACAGAAACACAAAACACACACCCACATTCATGGAGGCTCTCAATAAAAATCTGCCCAAGCAACAGAAACCTCCCAAGCTAAAACGGAGACAACCACCACCACCCCAACACTACCCAAATGACATGTAGCCCACAAAAACAGTATGCCACTCAACCTCAGCCCATAAGGCAAATCATCATACCCAACACACTAGTCATAGGTGACTCTATAGTCAAACACACTGATGTCCCAAAAAACAAGCTAAACAAGGGGAAAGTTGCTGTCAGCTGTCTGTTGGGTGCCAGGATCTGCCACATAACACATGCACTCAGGTCACTCCACAACAAGTACAAATATGACTCTGTCATTGTCCATGCTGGTGTGAATGACTTGAGATCTACCTCCCTGGACTACATGAAAAGAGACACAGAGGAGCTTTCAGATCTTGTAGCCCAGGCAGGTATGACCCTAGCCCTGAGTAGCATCCTGCCATCACCTAGAATGATACCACAGTACATGGACAAAATGATTGACTTCAAAAATTGGCTAAGCTTCTGGTGTCATTTTAAGGGGATCCAGTATCTGTCTGCCTGTCAAGGCTCCAGAGAGTACCCCTGCATTACCAGGCTATAATTCATACCACACCTTTTGGCCACCTAACCTGGACTGAAACACTAAAGGTAGAGGTGTGTCCATATTCATTAAGGATAGCCACACCTCCAGTCTAGTTGCTCAACATAATGCATCCAAAATTATCCAAGTGCAACTAACACTGGGCAAGACTGCAATCCAGATTGTAGCTTGCTACAGATCCCCCACCATGCCCCTGGATTCTCACTCTTCATTTCTTAAGATACTGGAAAAGATTAAGCTACAACCCAATACATTAATTATGGGCAATTTCAACTACCCCACTATCAACTGGGGAAACTAATCATGTCCCAACTCATTCACTCAATGTTTTCTGGAATTCATAAATTCCAATGCCTTGGATGAGCTCGTCCACACCCCCACCAGGGGCAGCAATGTCCTGGACCTGGTCATTACCAATATGGGTAACCAGCATTCCACGCCAGAGGTCAACTCCTCACTGGTCAGATCCGACCACAAGCTAATCACCCTAGATATCCATATCCCACCCTCACCCCTATTAAGGAAACCACCAACTAAAACTACTCCAAAGCCAACTTCATGCTTCTTAAGATAGAAATGGCAAACTTCATGACACCCATGCAGATGGAAAATACAGGTATGACTGCTGAATCTTACACAAATGCACTGTATAAGCACATACATGAGTGCATGGATCATGCCATCCCCAACAGAACCAAGACGCTATCCTCCAAAAAAGGAAGCCAATCTGGTGGTTCCCTGCCATAAACAAACTCTACAACAGTAGGAATAAGCAGTTTCAAAAAAGAGTAAAACCCCAAGATTGGTGGAACTCCCTGGTCAGCGTCAGCAAGAAGCTGAGATCCTTCATAAAATCTTCCAAAGCCAGTTATGAAAATAAAATTGCCACTGATTCCAAAGACAACCACAAAGCATTCTACAGCTATGTCAAGAATCTCAATGGCAACAGTCAGATCTCCTCTGAGCTACAGCACAATGGCACTAAATATACAGAACCAACCGATATTGCCAGCATCCTGGCAGAAACTTTAACCCCCCCCCCCCTCCAAAGGGCCAATCTTAATACCAGAAGAATGCAAAGTCCCTGTAATCATGGATGAACAAGTAAAGACTGCACTGTCCAAAGCCAAGAACACAGCATCCATGGGACCAGACAACATCCCGGACTGCATACTGCACAAACTACAGAATGAATTGGCACCCCAACTAAGTACCATGTTCATTCATAGCCTCACCTCAGACTATGTGCCTACTGAATGGTGCACAGTGATGGTTATCTCACTCCACAAAATGGGTGTCATCATGGACCCTGGAAACTACCACCCCATTAGCCTGATGAACCTGGTCTGCAAGGCCATGGAACGTATCATCTTGAAGCTTATAAACAAAGACATAGGTTACCTCCAAACCCTGGACCCCATTCAGTTTGGGTTTGTAAAATGTATATCATGTCTACTAAACCTGATTGACTTCTATGAAGTAGTCACTAGAGCCGTAGACGAGGGCAAGGTAGTGCACACAGACTATCTTGACCTCACCAAGGCTTTCGATACCATCTCCCACTCTGGAATTATAGATAAACTCACCTACTAGGCAAACATCCCTATGTCACAAGATGGGTGGCCAACTGGCTCACTGACAGAACCCACACAGTAAAAGTAGTCAACTCCAAGTCCAACTTCAGACCAGTGACAAGTGGAGTACCACAGGGTTCGGTCCTGGGTCCTCTCCTGTTGGGCATCTACTTCTCTGAAGTGCAGGCCAACACAGAAGGTCTTTGGCTAACAAAGTTCACAGATGACTGCAAACTGAGAGGCATAATAGAATCACCTAATGATGTAAACATTCTACAAAAGGGCCTCACAGAGACAGATGCTTGGTGTCAAAGTCATGGCCTCAAGCTCAATGCCAAGAAGTGCATTGTCATCCCCTTTGGGAAAAACTCAGTACCCATGAACTACCACATAGGCAGTAGCTCACTAAACACTAAAAGTGTGATAAGAGACCTCGGGACACAGATATAGTCTCTTCTTTGATAACCACATTGCCACAATAGTCATGAAATCCTTCTATGTGGCACACCTCATCACAAAAAGGTTCTCCTCTAGAAAAAAGAGGTCATTGTTCCTCTCTACTCATCCCTCATCAGACCCATTATAGAGTACAATGCCCTGTTTGGCATGTATCTCACAGGACACCTACAACAATTGGAAAGGCCACAGAAATACCTCACTAAGAGGATTACTGGCCTCAAACAGATGCCATATGCAGACCATCTCAAAAAACTCCAGCTCTACTCCATCGCATATCGCCTACTCAGAGGTGATCTCTGCCTAACATACAAAGCTATGTCAAACCCAGAGCTGTTGGACATGCTACACTTAAAGAAACCCCAATATCTCTGAACCACATGCTCCAGGGACCTAAATCTTGTCACCACAATAAACAGAACATGCTGGAGGGATAGATTCCTGTCCCAGAGACTTCCCATATTCTGGAACAAACTACCCATTCATTTCAAGCAAAGATCCTCATTGGCCCTCTTTAAGAAAAACCTTGACAACTGGATGGGAAATAGAAAATTCACCCCGGGGATTACTTCTGCAGCACTGCTTAACAGGGGCACAAGAAAACCAATTTCTTGGGTGGCGAAAGCCAAGGAACATTTTTGGCTAGGCTTATATAGGCCCCTAGACCAATAGCCTATTACCTACCTATAAACCTATGAACCTATGAACCTATGAACCAAAGCCATGGATAAGGGCAAGAAAATGTATACCACCTACCTTGATCTAGCTAAAGCCTTCAACACTATTCTCCACTCGGGCATAATAGATAAACTCTCCCAGCTAGGCATCAACCCATATGTTAACAGATGGGTGGCTAGCTGGCTCACTGATAGAACCCACTGAGTAAAAATAGAAGCCACCTCTAGTAGTAGACCCATAATAAGTGGCGTACTCAAGGATAGGTCTTGGGGCCTCTGCTGTTTGGGATATACTTTTCTGAAGTGCAAGCCAAAACCAGTGGTCTGTGAATAACCAAGTTTGCAGATTACTGCAAGCTGGGCACTGTCATAAATTCCCCTAGTGATGTGAACATCCTCCAAGAGGGCCTTCACCAAACTAATGACTGGTGCCAGAAGCATGGCCTCAAACTGAATGCCAAGAAATGCATCATTATCCCCTTTGGGGAAAATAGTGTCCCCACTAATTATCACATTAATAACAGTGTACTAAGCAAGCAATCAGTCATGAGGGACTTGGGCATCCAGGTTCTTAGTAACCTGACTTTTGACCACCATGTTGCCTCTGTTGTACGGAAGGTTTTCTACATGGCCTCCCCATAAGTAAGGGTATTTCATCCAGGAACAAGGAGGTCATAACATCCCTGTACCCCTCCCTTATCAGACCCATTATTAAGTACAATGCCCCCTTTGGCATGTAGCTTGCAAAGCACATGCAGCAGTTGGAGAGATCACAGAGGTTCCTGACCAGGAAAATCCAGGGTCTCAAACACCTATCCTATACAGATAGGCTAAAGCTTTGTCCCTCTACTCAGTCTCATACAGACTGCTCAGAGGTGACCTGTGTCTGGCATACAAGGCCATCTCAGACTCAGTTTTGATGGAGTTGCTGCATATCCATAAGTCAAACTCCACTCATGTAACCCACATGTAAGGTCTTAACCTGGTCTGTGACATTAATAGAACTTGTTGGTGGGATAGATTTGTGTCCCAGCGACTCTCCTATCTGGGGAATAGGCTTCTTCTCCATGTCAAGCAGGGTTCCTCACTAGCCCTCTTTAAGAGGAACCTGGATGACTGGATGTGAAACAGAAAATATATTCCCCTGGGATCCCACCTATGTCCCTGCTGGACAGGAAAAACAAATTATGACTTTGTGGGAACATGGGTGGAATTCTTGGCTAGGATTATAAGGACCTCTGGGCCAATAGCCTAACATCATCCTATGAGCCTATGATTAGGAGGATATATGAAGGATCAGAGGTGAAAAACTAAAGAAGCCAGGGGTCCTCTCTGATAATAACTGCTTGAGCAGAGGGACCAGGCGGGGATGCCTTCTCTCTCCTTTGCTATTTGCATTATATTTAGACCTATTGACAAAGAAAATAAGGGACTCAGAAATTAAGGGATATAACTGGTAAAGAAGTCAAGAAACAGTGAATTTTGATCAGGACAAAATAAAAGCCGGTGATGTATAACAGAAAAAAATCTCCTCCTAAAACTAAAACCAACCACCCTTGCCTCTGACAACTTACCAGCTAACTTCCTAAAAAATAGCTACTGAATCCTTATTCTACCCTATTTCTATTCTTATCAATTGCTCCATACAAGAAGCATATGCCCCACAACTCTGGAAAGTGTCCTATATTATCCCACTTCACAAAGGCAGAAACTCTTATGAATACTCAAACTATCACCCCATTGCCATTCTATCACCCTTATCTAAAATACTTGAGAGATGTATACATTCTCAAGTAATGAAATCTCCTCTCACCCACGCAGCACAGTTTCCGGCAACACCATAGTACAACCACTGCTCTGCTCTCCTTCACTGATTTAGTCAATCAACATAGAAATAATAAAATCTTTGTATCTGCAATATTTTCAGACCTCTCCAAGACATTTGACATGGTCTCAACATTCCTCACTACTTGACTTCCTAGCCACCCTATCTTTCCCCTCTGCCTCAATAACCTGGTTTAAAAGTTACCTGTTAGATAGACATCAATCTGTCCAATGGCAAAGTGCACTATCCCCCTTACTCCCAACTACCATAGGCGCACCACAAGGCTCAATATTAGGCACACTTCTTTTCTCCATATTTACCAATAATCTCCATACCACCACACAGCATGCTTCACTCATACAGTATGCTGATGACTCTACTTTTATCTGTTCTGTTCCAACTCTTGCAACTTTACAACAACTCACCCAGGAATCCTTTAGCTCTGTGGAAAGCTGGATCACACAAATCCAACTTATCCTAAATCCTAACAAAACCAAATTGCTACTTTTCACCCCCAACAAAACTATGTCCACCCTTCTATCCTTCACTATCTCTGCCAATAATGGCACTATTATCACTCCCTCTGATCATATCAAACTCCTAGGCATAGAAATTGACAAAAATCTACTCTTTGATGTCCATATTTCACAAACGATAAAAAAGGTGCATAAAAAATGGGTACATAAACACAAGAAATCCCTTTCTCAACAAGCACGGGTTACCCTAGCCCAAACTCACCTTTTGTCCACTCTAATGTATGCTTCACCAATTCTTACCCACCTTAGAAAACTTGACCTTGCCAAACTCGAATCATGTTACAATAAAATCACTATGTTTGCCAATAACTCCGCCTTTAGAACCCACCACTGCCAGGCGCTACAGGAACTGAAATGGCTATAATTTCCCCAACTCCTAAACTATCACCAACTAGTCATTGCATGTAATGTGACAAGACATCCTGAAAAAACTCCTGCACTAGGTCAACTTCTTACCCTCTATAATACAAATCATCCTCTCTGCCCTTCCGACAAATCCCTCCTCTGTATCTCAAGGGCTAACAATTCTGCTGGAAAAGCTCTGTTCTCCCACACCATAAGTAAAACCTGGAACAATCTTCCCTCTACTCTGACCTCTGCCTCCTCTACAGTACTCTTTAAAAATTCACTTAAAACACACTTACTGAAAAACTGGTTGTGCCCATGTATTACATAAGTCCTTTAATGTCCCTCCATACACCCCTCTTACTAATTGTACCTACTGTATCTCATACTACAGTCTAGGATACTAATATTGCTGACTGAAGATGTATATGTAATGTATTATTAACCATGTATTTTTTCCAATTAATAACTATGTTTTTCATTGTAGATATGTTTTTATTGTATATAATTGCCTTGTTATTGTACACTGCTGTTCACTGAAATTTACTGACTTTTGTTTAAACGTTTACTTAATGCTGGAGCTTTTCTCCCCGGGCCTCCACTGAAAATGGACCTGTGTCCAGTTGGACCATCCTGGTTAAGAAATGTAAAATAAATAATAAATAAAGCTGCAGAGAGTAGTATCAGAAATGGACTGCAGACATGCAGTGCAAGGTATGAAAGCATCACTCATGGAAATCTCACTGTTTGAAACTGTTAAAAAGCAAGTAGAGGAGTCAGTCAAGAGCAGGTACTGAAGAAAATATTGCACTTAGCTTTCATTATTTTACTGTGGTGTTATGAAAGGGAGGGATGTGATACAGCTCAAATAAAGTGGTAGTTCTGTCATTTGGTTGTCTAATCTCTGCCAGGGCAAAAATTTGGATCGTAGCCTGTAAGACTATAACTAAACTAATGAAACAACAGGCTGCAGTTATACTTGGAAATGCATAATCCAGCACGAAAAAAAAAAAAAAAGGTCAAGTGAAAGTAACAGAAAAAAAATTATGTAATACTTCTTTGGAGAATGGAACTAGCAGACACAACACGCTTTCATTCGCATTTTGAATTGGAAAAACTGCACAGATTGTTAAAATACATCGAGCAAAAGAAACTGACAAGGAACAGATCCAGTAATTTACAAGATGCAATGCCCGCACTACAAAATGCATTCGATGTGGATTCCAAAGTAGGCACTAAATAACATGAAATGCAAGGAATACAGAACTCCATGTACTAATGTTTGTGAGTTAAATCACATATGCTTTCTACAGAAGTAGCAACAGGTAATAAAATCTATTATATGAAGAAGACAAAAGCCCAAGCTAATTAACATCTCAAAAGCCTGAATAACTCTGTTTACTAATCCTTTCCACAGAAATTAAAAGTCAGGAGAAGACAGGTCATTAAAACATTTAGAAGATAACTTTGTCTTTGAAAATAACAAGCCACAAGCTAAAATAATGAATGGGTCAATCTAAAAGGTGTGAGTAGGTTAGTAAAAAAGAAGGACTGTGATTAAAAGGCTGAATCTTTCTGTAGGTAACCCCCTCCCACTACCCTACACAGGCAAGTCTCGAGCATGTTCAGAATTACACACTGATGAAGGTAAACATTGCAGAATGTAAACAAAGAAATGCTGGGATTGTTCCTTTAAAAAAAGAAACTGCTCAACACCTGCTGTGTTTTTTCCTATTTGCATAGTTGAAGCCGTTTTATTTTATGTATTTATTTTACATTTGTTTACCGGGATAGTCCGACTGGATACATGTCCATTTTCAGTGGAGGCCCGGGGAGAAAAGCTCCAAAAAGACATTCAACAAACTTACATTTTTACAGTTTAAAACACAAAATAAAACACAAATAAAAGGATTTTTACACAGATGTAAACAAACACAAAAAGAGATACACAAACAAATTATTACATTTTTACTCAGATGGAAAATTCTAGACAGTGTTTTTAAGAATGATAGGGTATTGAATGCCTAGTAAGATAACCTGGTAGTAGATCCAAGGAGATCATAGGATGTATAAGTTGAGAAACAATAAAGTGTAGGCAGAAGTCCTCCATGTACACACGAGTGATGGTTAGACTTAGTCTGGATTACAACAAGGACATAGCTATCATTTTTTTAAAGTACTGAATCAGAATTTTCTTGAACTGAGATAGAGAAAGTTCAGATGTAAGATTAGCAGTAAGAGAAATCCCAAGTTTTGCCAACAGAGTTAGCAAATAGATTTACCGGTTGTGTTGTTGGATTTGAGACTTTGAACTAATAGTCTTTCAGATGAATGAAGTGCGCTAAGGTTACTGTAGGAGGTGATGAGGTTTTTAAGTATTGGTGTATTATCTGGCTGGTACAGGATCTTATGTGCAACTATTAGTTGTTTAACCTGAAGTAGGTTAGGCAGTTCAAGCCATCTTAGTAGATGTAGGTTATGACAGTGATGAGTTTTGTAGGCTACATCGGTAGTAAATCTAGCAATGGGTACATTTCCAAAAAATTACAAAGCTATGACCCGATGCAAATAATATCAAGTCAAGTTAAAAATCGTCACTGAAATTTATTATCTCTAACAATTCCACAGCTTTGAACATACAACAACATGCAGATATTAGTTTTATGCAGCATAACAAATATAAAAAGAAACCAAGACATAAATACAGTGTGTGTTTCTTTATGAAAAAAACATATTTTAATGTTTAAAATATGACAAATTATATGGGAAAAATATTTATGGACTAAATCTTTTAATTGGATATTTATTGAGTACCATTCGATTCACACAATCACCACTAGACTTTAATATTAATTAATATGTTCACAAACCAAAATATTGTTCCCTCATAAACTATACCATATAACTCATTAGACTCTGTTCAAACCATCCCACATGGCCCCTGGCCAGGCATGCTGTTTTTCACCACTTTATCACTCAGACAGTTTAATCACTCACGTCACTTTTCTTCTACCAACACACCTACCTGTTATATTTTTCCACACCTCTCCTAACGTCACCTTCTCCCTTACCTTCCTGTGCCATTATCACCTTTGTTTCCCAACCCCTAAGTCCCTACTACACATTAACTATCTTTAGAGCTCAGCAATGACATCAGAAATGAAAATATTCATGTTACAGTTCAAGATGGAGCTACTACATCGTGTTTGAAAGAAAGAGCAAAATGTATGAATATTTTATAGCGAAGTGCCCCAGCAATACATTTCCTGTCATTTTATCAAAATATGTCAAATTGTTTTAAAGATGTAAAGAACAAACAGAAAACCTTCACAGGAATTCCACAAACCATAACCACAATAACCTGCGATGTAGGGCTAGCAACAGAAACTCCGACACACCAAACTTGAAGTACATCAACTTTAATAGATAGAGTTAAGGGCTTTTGTTCCTTAAAAACTTGTATGGAACTTCATCAGAACTAAAATCATTTAAAAACACTTGCTTTAAATAGAAATTCATTAAAAGATATGATAAATAACAACCAATAAAATATATTGATTAATCAAATAAGTAACACAACTTAACAGTAAAATAATTAATGAATAAAATAAACATCATGCATCAAACCATTTCAATTTTAACACTAAATTTACTGAGCAGGAATCATTTAGCCCTGGAAAACTCATGGTATTTAACCTCAGTTGCCACTTCAATTCACATCTGTCTAAATGTTCATTAATTATAACACCAAGCATCCTTCTTCCCTTACTCAATCATCATGAAACCAAACCTATGAGTACCAAATTCTTGAACATGTTTAAATACTGCATTAGTGGTCTTGCTATTTCTAGTATTCAACAAATGTTTCTAAATTCTTTCTTTTGACCATCTGTAAGTTTTCCCTATATAAAATGCAGAACATAAATTACAACTAGCCAAGTAAACTACTTGTATTGAATCACAAGAAAAATGTCCTTTTATTTATAAGTTTTCTATCTGATAACAAAGCTATCAGACCTAAGCATATTGAAGCATTCGGAGCAGCAGCCACATGTGAACATATTTGGAATATTATTAGACCTTTTCTCAGTTTTGGACTTACTTTGTTCCAAATAGTTCTTAAAAGGTCTTTCTTTTTTATAAGTTATACAAGGTTTGTCATTATTGAGTTGTCTAACATAAATAAATTCCATTTCTTCCTTAAGCAGCCCTCTATGGCTCTGTCATCCAAAGCGAAAGTTGTAATAAATAATGTATTACTTTCAAAGACAGTTATCTTTTTTGGGGCTACACTAGCAACTTCTACATCACTTACATTTGGGGGGGGTGGCCAAGATACTGGCTGGTTAATAGCGTTTACTCTCACCTCTGCTATCTAGCATGCATTTCTGACAGAACATTTTAAAAACTGGGACCAGTTAACTTATCAAACTTATGGATTAATATTTCTTATAGTTTCTGAACAACTATACTGGAATACAATTTCTTTATTTTCTGATTTTTCAGTCAAAATCTTCTCAAAAGGGACACTGATAGTTCCTCAAGATCAGTTACTCGAAAGGCAGTGTACAGGATCAGTCTATGAAGAGATAACTGCAAACCTTGCTTACCACTATGAATGATTTATCCATTAAAATTGATAAAATATACAGTAAACTGGATTATTTCAAAGAAGAGAGCACTAAGCAAATGGAACTGTTGAAAGAAATGATTTTACAGCACAAATGCTAGATTGTCAGTATGGAAGACTCCCTTACTGACCTGGAGGGTAAAGTAACTGAACAAAAACTTCATGTGGAACATCTCTTGAAGCAAAATACTTTTTTACTCAGTAAAATTGATGATCTAGAGAATAGATCAAGGAGGATCAATCTACATATTTCTGGTTTGCTGGAAAAATCAGAAGGAGACAACATGATAAACTTCCTCACATCTCAGCTGCCTAGCATCTTAAATCTACAGGAGTCCCTCTCTTTTGGTATACAGAGGGCTCACAGCTTATTGGTAATGTCCTCATTTTCTAATAAGGCAAACTCTAATCCAAGATCTATTGCTGTACACTTTCTGTCTTCTCAAGACAAGGAACTTTTATTAAAAACAGTATGGGTTAACTCTCCAATTATCCTTAATGATAGCGTCATAAGGTTTGATAATGATTACTCATCTGCAGTGATTATAAGAAGAAAGGAATGTTTACCATTAATTAAGGAACTTAAAAAGAAACATCTTAAAGTTCATCGTTTGTTCCCTGCAAGAGTTAAGATATTGTTTCCAGATGGCACCAAAACCTGTGATACATTGGACTCAGCTGCTTCATATCTTACAAACAACTATGTTTTAGATCAAACAGAAGAAAACTGATTGCTCTTCCTCCTAATTTAAGCATCAAGTTGCGAAAAAAATGGAAAGCTGTTGACAAGAAAAACAAAAAAACTAAAAGATAATGTTTTACCTAATGTCATTTTTTCTTATTTATATTATTGTCTGTTACACATTTAAACTCACCAAAATTAATTTACACTTTTCTCATAAATCACAAGGAAAAACTGTAAAATATTTTTATTCTCTTTTACATTTTACCATTAACTAAGGAGCTTAAAAAGAAACATTTTAAAGTTTTGACTTGGGTTCATTTATTTTTATTAAAACAATCGTCATTTAAATGCATTCAAAAAATATTTAATCTTTACTACAGTCTATTACAAGTAATATAAATAGTGTCTTATCAATCTTAATTTACCTTAAAGCAATTTATTAAACATAAATATGTTAATGTACTCTATGACAGTTTCAGAGTGCTTGTGTGTAGGGGTGGGCAAGTTTTCAGTTTAAAATAATTAAAATGTACAATTATTATAAAATAATTGTTACACAGGTTTTAAAATGAGTAATATACTGCAAGTATATATATTTACATTTCCAGCTAAAATGCTTTTATTTCTTTAATTTTGTGCATTGAGTATATGTTTTATACAGCTGAAGTGTGTTTAAGTGCTTTGTAATGTTATATATGCAGCAGTTGTGTGAAAGGGATTACTGCAAGCTGGAGCCCTAATTCTGAAGTGTTCAAAAGTGTTTACTTATCTTTTTTCTTGGTTTCCTGCTGAGGTCTCATGTTAAAACTCATTTATTCCCTTTTTTGAAGCTTTTCCCACAAGCTTGAGTGGTTCCATGCCTAAATCCGTTCACCAATGTGCAGCTCGTTCAAAATGAAATTAAAAAGTCAGGAACGACACAACCACATTAGCTAACAAGCTAGACTTCAGCTGGTACTAGCTGTCTTGCTATTTAAAGTGATACACACACTTTAACAAAAAGGTTTTGCAAGTCTATTTAAACTTATTTATTGGCTACTTTATCTATATTTAATTACGATTTTTGAACCTTTTTAGAAGTTAAAAGTGATACATGTGGGATATTAAATAAGTTCATTATAGTCACTGCAATTTAATTTATTAAGTACATATTTAAGTGGTGATATTTTTATTATAAGGAGGCTGTTTTTCTGTACACATCACTTAATTAGGTAACTATAGCATTTATTGTTGTTAGATAGTCAGACCTGGGGATGGGTTGGCAAGGGCTTTAGAGGGTGCACTTGGATGGCTTGGCAATTTAAGTGTAGGGTTCCTTTTTCCCATAAAGTCTACAGAGTGTTTTTAGTTCAACATTTAATGTTTTATCTTTGTTTTCTTTTTTTGGGTGCCCAAGTATATTAATAATATTGTTATAGCAGAAGTAGTTAAGACATTCTATTTGCATGGGTATATGCTTATTACTTTTTTCTCTCTGATTATGCCACTTATATATACCTGGAAATTCTGTAAATCATAATTTAGTTATGAAATGCATCTCCATTAATGTAAATGGTTTGAATAACAGTTGTAAAAGAAGAAGTTTAATTAAATACTTGAACATTTTTAATCCACAACTTATATTTTTACAGGCAACACACCTTTCACAAGCAGACTTAAACAAATTTAGTAATAGTAATTATTCAGTTTGACAAGTTCACATCATAAGTAAAAGACAAGAGGTGTAATGATTTTATGGAAGAACTCAAACATAATGCCTAAAGTTATAAATACTTATCAAGACAGGCCAGGAATGCTTTGTTTGGTTACTTTACAAATGAATGGGAAAACATATACCTTAGTGAATCTTTACTGGATCCCTGAACTAGGAGTCAAGGTAGTTAAACAACAGATAGAAGACATCATACAATATTCAAAAGGAAATATAATATTAGTTGGAGATTTTAATTGCATAATGGATGCTACTGACACTAGCACTATAAACACTCATAGGAAAACAGCTACTTTAGCGGCTGAATTCACTGGCATGCTTAATCTAGTTGAAATAAAATAATATGCTGAACCAGATTTACTATTGTATATGTTTTATTCATATAGACATGGTTCTCATGCAAGAATTGATTAGGGTCTACATATCAAGAGAATTAAATATAAAGTTTGACAAAGTTAAGGTAATTTCATGTCCCCTTTCAGACCGCAATTCACTTACATTTGACTTAGATGTAGATGCAAGACAAAGAGTTCTTAATACTAGAATGCCATCTTATATAACAAGTTTAAAAGATTTTAAGGAATTTTATATCAGAGAAATATAGTCCTTTCTTGAGTCAAACCTAAATGGAGTTACCTCAGAGATATATGTATGGGATTCATTGAAGTCTTATTTATAAGGGGAAGTTTTAATCTGGTACACTAATAAGAGGAAGAAATGGAGTAAAGAACTGGTGGAGTTACAAACAAGTATTTATCAGTTAAAACTTAACAGTCACAAATGGACGAAGCATCTAACAAAGGAACTGCAAGTTACAAATAAAAAATATTTAGCAATATTACATCACAAAGCAATTATTGATTTAGGAAAGATTAGATTTGTTTCTTATACAATGACTCCAAGAAATCAGAAGAGAATAGCCGGTAGAATTAAAAGGTAATAAAATCGCATCGGATGAAGGAAGTGTATATACAGGGTACTAAGAAGAAAGTGTCAAATTTGGAGGGAATATTAGAGGCATTTAAATACGCTACCATAATATTAACTCTCAAAGTGTTAAACTAGAACCACAACATATAATAAGTGCTTTTCTTCAGACAAATATAAAAAACGTAAGTTACAGGATCAGCATATTAAGTTAATTGATAAACAAATAATGTTTGAACTTCAATCATTAATTAATAAATTAAAGCTTAATAAAGCACCTGAGATGGATAATATTGTAGCAGAAAATGTTAAACTTCTACCCAAGGAAGCTTTAGTTTTAATGTTAAAGGTGTTTAACTTAGTAAAGGATGGTATAGATATACCTCCATCTTAGAAGTATACAGTAAGATCACCTATTTTGAGATCTGAAAGAAGCTCTGCTGAATGCTCCTCTTATAGACCAGTATCTCTTTTGAATGTTGATTATAACCTATGAATCTATGAATCTATGAATCTACTCATGAAAATTCATGCAGATAGAATTAAGCAGTTGCTTCCTTTATTAATAGATGAAGTTCAAACAGGTTTATTAAGAACAAAAACACTTATGACAACATTAAAAGAATACTTTCTCTAATTGAATATGTAAATCTTACAAATAGAAAGGTTTACCACAAATTGTCAAATACTCACCTTATCAAATGCCATTTCATTGAACAAAACTTCATCGACTGCTATTATATAGAATTCCCGGAGTTGCGAAAAGAAACCCCAGGAAAGGAACCACTCTGCCACCAGAAGAAAACAACAAACAGAAAAAAAATGCAAGTGAGAGGATTCACCCCCCACAACCCCCAATGTGGGGGGGGCTCCACACCCCCTATCTAAACATACCAACTCCAAGATTGCACTACAGTGGAGTAAGGGCAAAGTTCACCATGGCAGACAACTGTTTCCTTTCTCAGGCTTCCTTTTCACAGCTCCAGGAATTTGACAGAATGGCAGTTGCTCAAATGAGGCTCGATGAAATGGCATTCGATAAGGTGAGAATTTGACAATTTGTGGTAGATTCACTGGAGCATGACCTTAGTGAGTCTAGACATGAACATTGCCTGCAATTCAGTTGACTGGAACTATTTAATAATAGCTTTAGAAAAATATGGTTTCTCTCTTACATTTATTCAGTTAATTAAATTGCTTTATGAGAAATCTTCAGCATATGTCAAGCCTGGGTCATGTCTCTCTCTACATCGATATCAACCACTAGAGCCACAAAGCAAGGGTGCCCTTTATCTCATTTTGTTTGTTCTAGTTATTGAGCCCTCTGCATACTATATTAGAACAAATTCAAACATTAATGGTTTACAGATTGGGAATAACCTAGAAATTAAGGTTTGTCTCTCTGCTGATGACAGCTTGTTTACTCTAAATGATAATGTTAGCTTATCAGATGCTTTACTAAAGTTGCTTGAGCACTTTAAGCCAGTCTCTGCACTTAAATTGAATAGAAACAAAACAAAATTGCTGTTATTGAACTCTGACAAAATTAATTTGAATAAGAAATTCTCTCAATATCTTGTTTCTGATAAAATTAAATATTTAGGGCTTTTATTAACTAAAGATACAACTGAGACACTATCTCTTAACTAGAATAATATTTTAGATAATATAAAATGTCTCATACAAAAATGGAATAAGTTCTTCTTTGCAATGGAGGACAGATTATACATAATTACAATGATTATCTTTCTGAAATTATTATATTTTATGCAAGCATTTTCTATTCCCCTTATAATTAATACATAAAACAGTTTAGCAAGTTGATGTTAAACTTTCTATGGTTTAATAGTTGACCCAGAATAGCTATTAATCATCACCTGAATGACTGGGACGAGTGGGTATAACTCTACCTGATATACAGATTTATGCCTTATGTGCTATAAAGACATTCCCCAGATTCAATAAACTCTGTGTAGGAATAGTGGTATTCCTACACAAACTGAATGGTGCTCACATCTGCATCCCCCCTCAGCAGTGAGCCTTTCATATTAATGAAGGTGCGCTACTGAGCTGGATCTGCAGACACTAACACTGAATGAGTGCAGAGGGTGTGTTGCAGTAGTGCTTGCAGATCTGTAACATGCCCCCTGCACTGTCAAAGTGCTGTACGGCACTTTTTAAATGCTTTCAGTGTCTGTGGACACTGAAAGCAAATGAATACAATGCAATGCAATGCAGGGTGTGTGTAACAGGAACTGTAACCCCCGCCCCGCATTGTCAAAGTACTGTACAGCACATTACAGTAAAAAGTATGTCCTCAGACATACACCTCAACCTCTTGGAGCAAGAAATGTGGACAAAGCCATTAAATAAAAGTGGGAGAAAAGGCCACAAAAAGGGGAACTTTTTAAGTGTTGCTCTTACAAACTTAGAAAGTTGATAGCATGGCATGTTTTACATTAGCATGGATTGTTATGAAGAGTATGTGGGCTGCAGCTCACATGCTGATAGTTATATATTGAGATATATATCTATTTAAAATGGTTGTATGAAATCATTTTATTTTTCATTTATATGTGAAGTTTAAGCACAGCTGAGTGGGTTTGCGCATTGCGGTGCTTTGCTCAGCACGGCTTAAATATCTTGTAAGAGTTAAATAGAAATGTATAGGTGAATTATTTAATGCTGAGTTAGCTTAGTGGTTTGAGGTCTGGCTTTGTATGCAGTAGTTCACAGTTCAAATACCAAGAGAGGATATCCATCTTTTATATGGTAAAGCTTTGTTAATTTTTATTTATTTCTAATGATGTTGTAATTGATAGTTTTTAAAAAAGGGCAGTGTAGCTGGTCCAAAATTGCAGTGTCAGTGCATATATGACGTGAAATCCCCCATGGAAACACAAGTGTGCCATACATTGAAGTCACACCCCAAGGTAATGTACTCAAAACACATAGGGGTACGTCATGTAAAGTAAAATATATACACATATGTCACTAATGAATAATTAATGTCCACTCTGTAAATATTTTTTTAAATGAAAACTGAGCAATGCTTAGCAGTGCTTAACCGGTTTGACCATTACTAAGAAGTATAATTGTAAGCAACATTCAGCCCAACTAAGTGGGTTTGCACACCACTAGGCACTGCTCAGCATTTGCCCCTTTAAGCACTGTTCAAATCAGCTTGGCGGGTTGGCGCACCACTGAGCTGAGCTCAGCATTTTCAAAATGGTCTAATGATGGCAAATGGCTGGAATATGGCCTTATTTAAACCACAAAGGTGGGGATACAGCCAATAGCTGTTGTAGTTTGATCACTGTAGGAGGTATGTCTGGAGTTGGAGAGGGAGCGTGCTTCCATGTGCAGCGCTGGGGTATTTTGGAGTCCAGGGTTATGGCTGGGCTCCTTGTGCAACACCATGATAACAGACTGCTGCAGGGCCAGTACCAGGCTCCAAATACAAATGTGAGGCCTGGGACCATCTGGCAGGTGACCTCACCAGTGCTCCTGGAATCTCCTAAACTGGTGAGCAGGTACAACATCACTGTGCCGACCTAAAGTGGAGAAAAGGGGTGCTCTTGGCTCAATGGATCCAAGATGCTCGAGACAGCAATGCCCCAGGAGCTTGTAAGTATTTAATCCATAGCTGTACCAAATTCTAGCCTGAGTATGTGATAGACAGGTATGCATAATGTTTGTTTTTCCCCTGCAGCTGCAGAGATGAAAGCTAGCAATGTGGAAGCCCATGCAGACAGACTGGTGAGGCTGTGCCAAAGGCTGCTGAGTATAGATCTATCTTGCAGTATATAATGCAATAAATAAGAAGGAGTACATTGTTTACTGCCAGTAGGTATAGTGTGTTATGTGTCTAATGAATAAAGTTTGTCAGACCAATATTGATCTACAGGATATGCAGTACTACTAAAAGCAGAATTGTAACTGTCATCAGTAAAATATCTCTTCTTTCAGTGCAATACATGCAAATTCATAAATTAACTATAGTGCAATAGTCTCATGCAAGTAAGTGTTCAGTTCAAAAAGTATTAAAATGTGTTTCTAATTATGTGCAATATTAGTCTGTCTACATGCATGTCTGTGATGTAATAGCCAGGTGTTACATGTGTAAATATCTGTAAAATAGTCTCTATGTTGTTTGCACATCGAGTCTGGAGACACGGAATTTTGTTCATGTTTTGCGCTCGTGTGATTTCTGAATGACAATAAAGTTTACTTTGACTTGACTTTGTAACAAAGCACTGGGTCATGTTACTCAAATATTTATACCACAAACTGTTGTATTTACTCTGGCATGTTGTTGTAGAAATAGAATGTGTACAGGTGCTTCAGAGTAAATATGGCTTTGACAGCATGCGTTAACTGAGATTATTCTGATAACCAGCTGTTATGTAAAACTGTAGATTGTGGAGCTGTAAAACAAGATATAATTGAAATATGAAATATGTGCTGCATTAAGATCTGAACCTTGAATCGTAATGTGTAATGTATTATAAGGTGTCCCCTACAGCATTGCCTTGTGTTAACCTTTGCATTCCAGATCTTATTATTTCTAAAGATTAATAAACAGTACACCATCTATCATGCATGAATCTCAGGCATGTATGTTCAACTGTCACCATAGTCTTTGGTGACACTACACTTAGATTACAAGGTCAGACTGTCTAATCAAGAGAGTATCAGGCAGAAATCAGTCAAGCAAGAAACAGCAGTTCCCAAGTAGCTCAGTGTGATGAGAAATAGCTTTGTTATTCATTTGTGCACAGCCAGACCATGGTTTGAATCCAGGGAGTGGTACTAAGATGTGTGAATATTTACACTCACAAAATCTTGAATATTTGTAGAAGCAGTCAGGTAGTGTTAACAGATATGTTCTCCACAGGTCTTACAGATAAAAAATGTTTGTAATAGCTGTATGAAGTGTATACTAATAAACCGTGTACAACTGTTCCACTGTCAACCCCGTGCCTGCAAATGACAGCAGGATAGGTACATACACCATATGCCAGTAGCACACCCACACATCAGTACAGGGTACCCCTTCTTTATAACCCTGACATGTACGAGTTCCCTCTAGTCATGTACCCAAAGTTGTCACAGTTTGCCCCATATCATTCCAGGTTGACAGTTTAACAGTTATGTATGTGCTACAGAAACTATGGGCCAGAGGTAGATGTAAAGCGAGGGCAGACCTGTAGAGTATTGAGCAGTACTATTGTGAAAAATAGAAGTCTATACAGTTGTCAATGGACTTTTTTCTCTCCTCTCACCCTTTATCTGCATCGATAATTATTATTCATATACTACGGGTATGTTGTTCTCAAAACCTAATGTTGGGACTTGTGTTCTATTATTATCCATATATTTAACTAGTTGCATATTAACAAAGCTTGTTCAAATATCATTGTTGGTGGCCTGTTGCCGTAAATATAAATGGCCTGCTGTTACATTGCTTACTGTTATTCCAGTCATGCATGTGTTTTGTTTGCTATGCAATTGTTTCAATTTTATTGATCTGGGTTAAATGGAACACCCATGGATGCTGTTATAATTAATTTTGAAATGTTTTGTTCATGACTAACAAATACATTTTGAAAAACTTCAACACCATAGCACATTTGGGAAGGCAGATCCCAGTGGATCCAATTGTCCTGCCTCATCTGGTCACGGCACTAGGCCCCAGCATGTCTAGGACCCAACCTAGAACTGTCTCCTCTGCTAGTCCTGCACCACCCTCAGGTGGAACTGCCTCAGGGGAGGGGGCCCATCTCTACCCTTGGCATGTAGAGGAACCTGTCACCTGCAGCAAGTTTTGAGGTATGGTGTGCAGGGTCATCCAGACAGAGTTCGATGGACACCTGAGCCAGATTGAGAGCAGACTGGTGCACCTTGAAGAGCAGCCTGGCCCTGTTGTCCAGCCCCCAGCAAAACCACCTCTGGGGCCATGAAGGGGCAGTGGTGACTGCCCATGGGTGGTGACCTCAGTACCACTGTTTCCATCTGGGGGCACATGGAACTCCGATTCCAAACCACCCTCCCCGTCCAAGGTGTTTATCCCCTCATGTGTCACAAACCACCCCTGTCTTCTGTCTTGTCTGTCTGCAAAAGCAATCTCTCCAACCCAACTCACCCCCCCAAATGTACATGCAACCTTTCCCCAACATCCCACTCTCACCTTAAAAAATAAAAAAGGGGCATCTATCCCCCCAAAAAACATGTCCCATACATAGCTCTCCATTTTGCCCCTAAGTACACTGACATCAAGTCAATTTACCCCTGAATTACTCAAGCAATATATGTCACCCACGCCCCTCCTTGTGTGGTGTGAGGCTCTAAATTCCAAATTGTCCACATCATTCACAGTTGTTGCTACACAAGAAATGGAGAGCTATGGTCCTGTCCTACACCTGTCCTGCACATCCCTAGCTGCCTTCCACATTGTTTTTCCACCTGCTTGCCCCCATTTCACCACTTTCCAATCACCCTTTTTTCTTTTCGTTTTTTTTTTTTTTTTTTTTTTTTTTTTAGTTAGCACGGGTTTAAGTGGGAATAAGCAGCAATAAGCAAAGCAAAAAATGTCTAACAGCCTCTTGGTATTGCTTAGTGTCATGCAAACCCACTCAAACCTGCTTAAAACTGCTCTAATCACTCTGTCTCAATCAACCCCTGTTTTGCCCAGCAACAAAATAACTAGCCATGGCAGGGGACCCTGTGCACTAGAGTTAGAGCAATGTACTGCTATGCCATACAAGCTGTGGGAATTGATAATGCTTTTTCAAACATCTCATGCATTACAGTCATTTCACATTAGAGAAAAAATAAAATAGTACTACAAAATCTCAAACCCAGGATCTTGTACACTACAGTCAGAGTAACACACCACTACACCATAAGAGCCATGGGAATTTGTGATACATTTTCAAACATATCATGCATTACAGTCATTTAGCAGTAGGCAAAAAAATATTCCTGCCATCTCTTGAATCCAGGACCCTCTACGCTAGAGTCAGAGCAATGTACCACTACATCAAATCATCTCTGGGAATGTATTGAGGCACATACCTCTCAACCTCTTAGTGCAAGAATCTGGATGAACACTGAGAAAATGGGAGGCAGAGGCCCAACAATAGGCACATATTTTATATAATGCAGTTATAAGAGTAATATGGTTTGTTTTAACATACATTTTCTGAAGGATTTGAAGTCTGTAACTCAAAGCTCTGTCATTATTTAGTGCCATCAGACCTCAGATTATCCCAGTTCTTTGCCAGAAAACAACAAATATTCTCAGGAACAGACCAAAAATATGAGCACAAAATCCAGACTTTCTATGAAAATATGTACAGTTTTTGGTATGCTGATGCATTTGTAAAGTTATTAGGCAGTACAGGGATATACCTTTAGGGTGAAAAACATCACTGCCAAATTATGAACACAGAACCATTTGAACTGCAGTCAGGGCAACATACCAGTAGGCCAACTGACCTCTTGAGTACAGCAACTGAGTTATATGAACACATCCTGATAGCCAGTCACGCAGTACTCTGACATATAGTGGCCAAAATCACAGTGTACTTGGGCCTCTGACACAGACAGAGAACCAGTATGCAGACCTATAAATACTGCAAAGTGTCACTTGTGATTGTACAGATTTCCACGGAATGTCCAGGGTTATGGCTCATATTTATGGCTTGTTCCTCATAACATTTGTGGTATTCTGTTAAATCAATGGGATGATATGGAAGTCACTAAATAATAATACACATCTGAGTGTCAGACTTCAAATCCCTCAGAAACTGAATGTCAAAACAAACCCTGTTATTCTAGCAATTCTCTAAGGTTATGACAGCAATATTTAAAATCTCTCCCTATTTGTGACCCTTTGTCCACATATTTTGTCGTGCTGTGTCCACATTTACTGTGATAACAGGTTGAAAGGTATGCAGACATAGCATGCAAAACTGTGAACACAACACATCAATCCAAACAGTGGATAGTATTTCCACCTACCTCATGTGATGCTGTAGCTCCCACACTTCCATAATGCCTCCTCACAGGCCAGAAAAATGGGAAACACCCACATGAAGGCCTTAATTATAACACTGTGCTGCCATAACATTGGCTAATAGAAAGGCAATCCAGATGTTCTGGATGCAATTAGCAAATGGGAGCAACAGATTGGTGCACAGACAATCACCTCTTCAAGAGCATTACCTACAAAAGGTAAGCTGATGCCTATGCTAAGCAGGCTATTTTCATCAAGAAGACAGACTGCAACTATTCACAACACCTTTTGTGGATTTATTCTGAAAAAGGGCTACAGCACTATACCAGGTATGTCAAACAATTAAGTTTGTAATGGAATGCAGATGGGGGAATGCAGTCATGGGAAATAGGAATTTAAACACTGGCTCTCAACAACACTTCTGGGACTGTCATGTTGCATGTTATTCTGCTGCCCAACACCTACAGCCATCCCTGATGGCTATGTCTGCAGCATACCTCTGAACTGTACAGGGTTTTGCAGAGTGTCCTGATATTTGTCGCACAATGTTGCCCATGTTTTCCATAAAGGTTTGTTTTTCTGGAAAATTAGTGGCAAATTATGAAGGACTGCAGTCACAAAATAATGATGTCTAGTAATGCAGATGTCAGACACCTGTGAGCAGGTCACCCCTACACCACATATGCACTGCTCTCTCTTATTGTGTACCTCAGATGTTCCTGGAATGCCCACATGCACCTGTAGTGCCACTGATCTATTTACCAGATGTAGGCTGGATGACCTGGTACTGTAATGTTGCCCATAGAGGGCACCCAGCAGTCGATGGCAGTGATATGTGTGGACACATAATAACACAGTCTGTCACAGCAGTCAGGACATTTTTGGCAGTCCTGCTACCATCTCAGGTTACTAGGCTATGAGCCATGAGCAGCCATATGCCTAGGCCACAAATTAGCCCATGTGTATGCAAAAGAGCAGCTGATGTCCCCATCCAACAAGGACACAGGCGGTATCCCAAGGCTGTATGTGCTGTTAACCATCCATTTTACCAGGCTACACCTGCAAAGGTGTTGGTAGCTACACTGCCTGATGTAGACATAGTGCCTATTCCACTGTAGGATGATTGTGTGTGACACACATGTGAGCTGCCAACAAGGCCAGTCCAGGTCACTTACCAGACTGAGGGTGTGTGTGTGTGTGTGTGTGTGTGTGTGTGTGTGTGTGTGTGTGTGTGTGTGTGTGTGTGTGTGTGTGTGTGTTAACACAATGGAGCATGATCTGAACTCATACAGCCAACAGTCCCAACAATGTGGAGACCATAATTTTCTCGCATGCCACAGTGAGGTCCACTCCTGAGGAGTATGTATTACATTGAGTAGATGGTTAGCCTTATAGCCTACAGGTGTACAGTAGATGTTTGATGGCCTGGTATTCCCTGGTGGGGAACCTCTGTGATGTCCCCAGCTGTTGCATGTGCTGTGTGATGTGAATGATGAATGGTGGAATATGCACATTAATGGTCCTCAGTGGGGGGGAACACGACACATCAGGATAAGGAGGGCAACACAGGCTGTAATGGTGGTATGTTCACAATACTCACACACATACTGCACTGATAGATGACAGGGGTATAATGTGGGTGTTAGTGGTGGATAATGCTAGCAAATATGGATGTGTATGGTCTGTGCATGATGGTAGGCAATGTATGTGGTCTTGTGATGTGTTCCCCTGTTCATGTCTTCCAGGCGGGATGTATCACAGATGTCACCCACCATACACAGAGGCTGAGACTGCAGCAATCTTGGAATCCCTGAGACTATCTCACAGGCTACTGTTGTGGAGAAGCTGGCAGCACTTGCAGCAATGAACTGCCCCATGGGCAGAACTGGTGAGGTCCATCAATAACATTGGACATTACAACAGGGACTATGAACAGGTCAGACACTGTGACATAGATAATTCATAATGCATAGCAAAAAGCTGCAGCTGTGCCAGAGACCGTGCTGGATGTGATGGAGGGCCTGCTACAGAAGCACCACTGACACTAACAGAGGAGTTCCTTGTCAACATTGCTGGAGCCACTGCCTCCCAGGCACACTTCCCCACATTTGTTGTGGAGGTTGTTGGCACAGAGTCAACAGCCAAGGAGTCTACATGTGAGGTCCCAGTGGTCATCACTTCAATACTGTGGCATTCATAATGGGAGCCTTTGCATACCTGGATGCATATGTTAGGTGAAACTGCATTTGTGGGTGGGGTTTTGTAATGCACACAAGTGCACACCTATTGTGAATGTCAGTGATTTGGGAAGTATCACAGCTTGTACTGTACATGTTCATAATTGCACATATTATTCTGTACCAACACCACGTGTGTGTATGTTGAGGGACATGGCTGACCTTTGTGAAAGTTAACATAGACTTTACAGATTCACCAGATGTCTGTATAGGTGCACAGCAGACTGGCCATGCTGCTAATCTATTGTTTTACTGACTGAGAACAATTCAGAGGTAATGTCCACCTTTTGGCTGAATATGGTCCCTTCACCTATGTGGTGAACCACATGCAAGCAATTCCTGATGACTGCCAGTAATTGGTGCCTGAATGAAACTATGTTGCCAACTTGGGTATCCAGGCCTGCCATCACAGTCTGTGTGTTTATGGGGTTGGTGCTGATGTGGGACATAGTGAGGGCATAAGTATATAGGGATGAATGCTGTATGGCATGCTGACACTGTTGTCTGCATACAGCTTAAGGCTGGGACCTTGAGAGCATTTCATACCCACTGTATGGCTCATTTCAGTGTGTTAACAGCAGTTTGTGGTTCAATGACAGAGTGCAAAATGCTTACAGTTCGCACTGCTTTAGGCTGTACCTACATATGTGGGTGGAGTCAATTCCCATTCATCCCTATATACTTGTGGGTTATTGGGGACACCAGGTAGTCACAAGGCCTTCACATGTATACATATTGCACACAAATAAGTGACAATGAGTAACTTTGCGACATTATCAAATATGGAGTGTGGGACATGACCTGTAGTAACGTGACAGTTGTCAAGACAAACCATGGCCACAGCAAGTGCCACAAACAGGACTTCCTCTGGTTTCTTACTATGACAACTTCTATGTGTGACCTTACCTTAGCTTACACTATTTGTCATAACATTGAGGTGCTTCTACTGTGCAATAACTGCTCTATGCAATCAGTACAGGACGGTATGACATTTTTGTTGTCCTATATTCTTGGGACCTCTTTGCTGTTTCAGTTGTTGTCACAGGTCACACCTTGCCAAACATGGACTGCAACCTGCAGGGTGCTACAGATGGTGGCCATGCCTGTGACCTCTGCATATGTCTGCAGATTGTCCTGATGTTTGACACATACTTTCTATTCTTTGTCATAAAGTGTGGTTTTCTGGTGAACTGTCAGAAAATCATGACAGACTAACATTGCAGACTGAAGTCAGCTATTGTCATGTAATGGCGCATACACTTTGGAAGGTGCATTCACATGCACAACCTCTTCTGGTATCTACTTTTCATGTATGTCACAGCAATATGTGAAGGTTGTGCTCAATGTTTGGTGTTTGCACCATTTTTCCATCATGGATTCGTCTTTCTGTGTGAGGTTGAGAGGTATGCTGGTGGCCATAACACAGGCAGACTGCTGCAAGAGGATGCACACACACACACACACACACACACACACACACACACACACACACACACACACACACACACACACACACACACACACTCATGACCTGCCCTTACTTATAGCAGAACCTGAACCTGTCTAGTTGTACAAATGATACTGCTATATACATAGCACAAACACCACAGAGTTACTATAGTGTTGCAGTGTCTGCCACTACTATTCAACTGAGTGGCAATTGCAAGGGCTGTTAGGATTGCCAATGGTGGGTTCACAGGGCCTTATCATGGTATAGCCATCTGAAACACAGACACACAGCTGCATGGGGACATGCATTGAAACACACATGCACACAACATTGACACTTTTCCTATTATATGACCTACATCTGTAGTTATGTACAATACAGACTGATATGCCTATTGCATGTGCCACAGTGCCTTTGTGTTTGAAAACGTGTGACTGTGCTTGTAATGCAGATGCCATCAACTGGCTCTTTAAGGAAATGCCATGGGAAGACAGTCAACAGGCCTTAAAATAGTATAACCAACACACACAACAGCCACAGGGGAAATGCTTCACACACAAACTAGTATAATAGGCTGCGATGAGATTCAAACACCTACCTAACTACATGCACGTACTATAGTGCTGCCTATTTATCACACGCACCACAATGCTTATGTGCTGAAAAGTGTTGAAAGGTACATCTAAGGTGAATGACTTCAGCAGCCCTTGTAAAGTAGGGCAATGGGAAGTGTACTGGGTGGAACCGGCCTCAAAATGGAATAACCAACACCCACTGGATATGGTTCTCACCCACACACACACACACACACACACACACACACACACACACACACACACACACACACACACACAGTATCACAGTTGTCAGTATAGAGATTAGTACTCCTACCTATCTAGTTATTTGTACTACAGTGTTACACAGTTATTGTATACACCATGGAGCTTATATTCCTGAAGAGTATCCAAAGGAACATCTAAGGTGAATGACATCAACAGGTCTTCTAAAGTAGAGTAATGGGAAGTGTACTGGGTGGGAAAGGCTTCAAAATCTTTAACCTACACACACACAATTGGCAGGACTGCAATTAGAACTCCTACCTCTCTAGTTATTTGCACTATAGTGTTACACAGGTATCACACACACAGTATACACACACACACACACACACACACACACACACACACACACACACACACACTTGCCAGGACTGCGATTAGAACCCCTACCTATCTAGTTATTTGTACTATAGTATTATGTAGTTATCACACACACACACACACACACACACACACACACACACACACACACACACACACACACACACACACACACACACACACACACTTGCCAGTCATTAGAACCCATACATATCTAGTTATTTGTACTATAGTGTTACACAGTTATCGCACACACCATGGAGCTTAGAGGGTTGAGCTATCTGCAAAGGTACATTTAAGGTGAATGACATCAGCAGGTCTTCCAAAGTAGGGTAATGCAAAGTGTACTGGGTGGGCAAGGCTTCAAAATACTTTAACCTACAAACACACATACTTACCAGGACTGAGATTAGAACTTTTATCTATCTAGTTACTTGTACTATAGTGTCATATAATTATCGCATGCACCACAGAGCTTACAGGGCTGATGAGTGTCCAAAGGTACTTCTAAGGTTAATGACATTAGCATATCTTGTAAAGTAGGGCAATAGGAAGTGTACTGGGTGGGAAAGACTTTAAAATACTTTAACCTACAAACACACACACTTGCTAGGATTGAGTTTAGAACCCCTTTTTGTCTAACAGTTTGTACTATATTGTTACACAGTTATCATCCATGCCACAGAGCTTATAGAGTTGAATGGTCAAAGGTACTTCTAAGGTGAATGACATCAGCAGATCTTGTCACGTAGGGCAATGGGAAGTGTATTGGGTAGGAAAGGCTTCAAAATCCTTTCACCTGCATACACACACACACACACTTACATTTGCCAGGATGGAGCTTAGAACTTCTACCTATCTAGCTTTTGTACTATAGTGTTATGCAGTTATCACATGCATCACAGAGCTTATAGGGCTGACAAATGTCCAAAGGTACTTCTAAGGTGAATGACATCAGCAGATCTTGTAAAAACGGGTAATGGGAATTATATTGAGTGGGGAAGGCCTCATAATACTTTACCCTACACACATGCACACACACACACACACACACACACACACACACACACACACACACACACACACACACACACACACACACACACACACACACACACACGCACACAAAGGCGGGTGCTCATTGTCTCTCTCTTTATCACTGTCTGTCTCTCTCTTCCACATGTCTATGTGTGTGTATGCTTGAAATATTGTTATATGTTGCCCATATATAAGTTTGTGTATCGCAAGCAACAGATACAGATATATCACATATGGGCCACCTACAGCTAGGAGGGTAATCCAGTCTGATGGGTGTGGGTAGAGACAGTTAAGGTGTACATAGCTGCCTGTGTGCAAAGACATATATGCACAATGCAGTTATATACTCCAGTGTGGGTTTAGACATGGTTTGTAATTCTCTAAGTGTAGGAACATGCCCAGTATGACCTTCTATAGTAAGAGTGGGCCTCCATTCCAGAGGTAGTTGTACTCTGGTCCAGGCTTTTGTGTGCTACAGCCATACCTCTCAGCCTGTTAGTGCATGGAATCTGGAGATAGCCTGCCAAAATGGGGAGACAATAGCCCAAACATATGGAAATACTGTAAATATTGCTCTTATAAATGTAGAACGTTGCTAGAGTAACAGGGTTTGTTTTAGCAGATATTTTCTGACATATATACCATCTGACACTGAAATGTATTGTGTCATTACTTACTGACAGAAATCCTCAGATCATCACAGGGATTTACCTGAGAAATACAAGATGTATGATGCACAGACCAAAATTATGAACCATGCTATAGACATTCTCACCCAATCCAGCCAGTTGAGAGGTGTGGCTGCAGCCAATTGGCTGATGAAGCTGTATAAACAGTCCAGCACCTCAGTGATATACTGGCTGGGGATCTCCTGCTTGTGTTGTATTCTTCTTAACTGAAAAGTCATATCCTGGTGTGGGTACAGAGTGCATTGTACTGAGAAGAGATGTCCATTATATGTATTGTATATTCTACATAGCACTTTGGTTTCCAGGTATGTCAGTGGCAGAGCAGTATAGAGTAATGTGGTGAACCACTGACAGACATTTGTTTATAGGTTGATAGAGTAATATGAGGTTACCAGGCTATTGGCCCTGAAGCCCTTATAACCCTCTCAGATGAGAGTGTATCCCATGTTAAGACATGTCAGTACCTAGAGCCCCTGTCCAGCAGCGACACAGGTGGAATCACAGGACTGTATTTCCTGTTTTCCATGCAGTTATCCAGGGAGCACTTCATAAGGGATATTTAGGTACTTGGCTTGATATTGACAGTGAGTGTATTCCACAGATGGGGGAGTCTGTGGGACACATATCTATCACACACACAAGCCATACTGATATTATAGACCAGGTTGATGCTCTGCCTACAAGTTGATCAAGTGAGCCTTGACCTCCATTTGTGCAACAGTCCCATCAAGGTAGGGTCTGGATTGCTTTGTATGCCAGACAGAGGTCACCTCTGAGGAGTCTGTATGGAAATGAGTTGAGGTACAGTGCTTTTAACCTATCTGTGTAGGGTAGGTGTTTGAGGTCCTAGATTCTCCTGGTGAGGAACCTCTGTGATCTCTCCAGCTGCTGCATGTGCTTTGTGAGGTACATGCCAAGGGGGGTGTTGTACAAAATAATTGGCCTTATAAGGTTAGAATACATGAATTTTATGACATCTATGTCCCTGGATGAGATATCCTTAATTTTGAGTTGGCCTATCTATGAAGCTTTCATACAACAGAAACAACATCGTGCTCAGAATTCAGGTTGCTATCAACCTGGGTGGCCAAATGCCTCAATACTGACTATGTATATAGGACATTGTTGTTAATGTGATAATATGTGGGGACATCAGTCTCCCTGAAGGGGATGATGATGCATCTGCAGGCATGCAGCTTGAGGCCATGTTTCTCACAGCAGTCATTTGTTTTGTTGAAACCCTGTTGAAGGACGTCCACATCACTTTGGGTATTGATGACTGTTCCCAGCTTGCAGTCATCTGCTAACTTGGTCAGCCATAGGCCAGTGTTTTTGGCCTGTCAACAATAGTAGTGTACCTGGGCCAGTAAGCCACAACAGCCAAGAGTAAGTGCTGCCCACTTCCTGACAGCATTAACCATGCATATACATAGCTCATTGACCCCTGCATATTGTGAACATGCAACAACTTATCAAGTTAATTGTGACAGCCCTGAGAATGTGTGCTCTGCTGCTATTACCCTACAAACATTAATGTTACTGCATTTCTATGGGAACATGTGTGTATTGGGGCATACCTGTCAACTGCACACATCCGCACAGACTGTGCAGATGTTGGCTTTACATTTTGGTTTTATTTAACATAGTGTTGTGCCTGCCTTGGAGAATACTGGCATATCACTAAAGACCAAAGGTTAGAATGCAGTGGCAGACATTTGAGTTTCAGACTTCTTACCCTTCAGAGACGTAAAGCAACTGCAAGACCTGCTGTGATATCACTGTGTAAGTCTGTAAGAGGAATATTTCATCCTTGTCCCTATTTGTGGCCTTTGCCAGAGCTTTCTTTATGGTTTTCTACTGCTAACTTGGTGGGAGAGGCTGAGGGGTAAGTATGGGTCCCCGACATTGCCATCCATGCATGTGACCTATAACCCCCCCCAATTTGTTATTCCCCCACATACACTGCAGTGAGTTTTGTCACCTAGGGGACTACTGCATACTCTGGGAAAGCTAGTATTGGGTGGACATTTCCTGTTATCTCACATAGCTGTCAGTTGTCTGCTGTTATCCTATTAGGCCATCCCCATTCCCTGGCATGCATACAGCAATACCTTAGATATGCTATTAAAATGTAGTACTCTATTCATTTATTGTTATGAAGAGTGACTTACCCTGTGCTTGCGGCAGTTGTGAGGATGGTGCTTGAGGGCTGACTTTGTCAGATGCACGCAGTACACAGCCTATACATGGTAAGGTACAGGTAATGTGATGTGTGTGACTTCCATTTTATTGTGTGTGCAAGTTGAAGTGTCAATCCCTGGGTCCCTAGGGTGTCAGTGCATGTGTTATGCATTGCCTCTTTGCCAAGGCCAGGGACACTGGGCATGCCTACATCTGCCTACAGCGGCAGGCTCAGGGGTTCCTCCTCCGAGTGCTTCTGTACCTGTGGGGACATTGGCAATGATGGGGGGCTGTGTGCCCCTTTGCTGTGATGTTCCTGCTACAGCTATTTCCACAGGATCATATTGTGAAGCATGGCACATACTATGAACACGTGCACACATGTGGCTGAAGAGTACTGCAAGGCTCCACCAGATATGTCAAGGCAGTGGAACCATGACTTGAGCATCCCAAACACACACTCTACAATGTTCCTAGTTTGTGTATGTGCCTCATTATGGTGTTCTTCAGTGGGTGTATGTGAATTTCTGATGGGTGTCATCATCCATGGTTCCAGTGCATAGCCAGCATCCCCCATGAGATGGTCATATAAATTATCCCCCCTGGTAAATGCCTGGTATAGCTGTGAGGCATACCAGATGTGGGAGTTGTGATAACTGTGAGGGCTGTCAGCACACACATTCATGATAATGTCCTGGATATTGCACACAACCTGGAAGTTGATGGAGTGATAGCCCTTATGGTTCACGTACACTCAACTGTCTTCACCAGGTGGTGCTTTGATCTGGATGTGAGTGCAGTCTATAGTAGCCAGTGCCTCCGGGTAGTGTGCTACATGGTGGAAGAGATGCATATTGCTGGTCCTCTCCTCAGGGTGCTGGGGTAATAAATGTGCTCACTGGCATGTCTTAACATAACATCCAGGAAATGGTGGAGTACCCTGGATGCAGATGCCTGTGAGACCCCCATGATGTCCCCAGTAGGTCTTTGGAAAGTACCTGTAGCTAGTATTCTTAAGGTTAGACATACCTTTGTTTCCACTGGGATGGTTCCCCTCTGTTGGCACTGGGTCTGAGGTAAGGCCAGCAGAGCTTGCTGAGTTGCTGAAGTATGTCCCTGTCCACCCTGTAGTGCTCTCCAGCTCTTCAGCTCATGTAGCCTGTGTGATTGGCTGACTACGATACATTCCACCTGCAAGCTATATTATTGAGGGATTTGAATGGGCCTCTGTGAGTGGCAGAGGCTTTATTAGTGATTTGCAGTTAATTCCCTTTATTCTGCTATTTCCTTTTATTTTTTTCAATTTCCTCTATGTTAAAGTTCCACTGTGAGCCAAGCAAACTCATGGAGCTAGCTAAACAACTAAACAATGCTGAACAGAAAGGGCCCTCCCCTAAACAGCAGCATGCTTAGCTGTCTTCAAACCAGCTAAGCACAGCTAAGCAGCCTCAGACACACCCCCTTGCTTAACTGTGCTTAGCTGGCACAAACAGAAGCTGTGGAGCTCCAATGTGCTTAAACCAAGCATGACACACCCCCTTTTCATGTCAGCTGCTTCTTCTGCCTACACCACTGCATTATAGCTCCTACACAGTTAAGTACCCGAGATATGGTCTCCCATTTTCCTACTCAATAAATTTAGCTCATTTGCATACCCTACTGGCTTATACCCTAGTTACACCACTATACTAAAGCCTATGTCCTTAGGAACAACTGTTACCTGTCATTATCAGTCTGCATGCTGCCCAATATAATGGCAAAATTAATGTTTCACATTTAATTGCCTTTTTACTCATTTTTTTTATTTTCTGAATGATCGCATTTGCGTGCCCCTGTACTCCACTTAAATGGGCCACATATATATAAAAAAAAACTTTTGATTTTTACAATTTTTCAACACTTTGGCATACCAATAGCCATGGTATTGGACATTGCCATGCCTAATGAAGATAATACATGCTTTAATTTGTCCTGCCTCTGTTTTTATTTTTGCTGTAATGTATGCAGTTACTAACTGCATACATTTCTGCTGCAGACACGGCTCCAGCACGGATGCCTGTCTGCTGCCTGGATCACAAATTCACCTCATTTGCATAGTTTTCACCAGCAAATGAGGTGATTTGCATTATTCCATCACATCCATACCAGAATAGTGCTGGGAGGCTCGTGCACACCCCCAGCACTGCTTCCTGGATCACAAAGGCTCCGAACTCCATGTTTGAGCTGAGCCACTATACCTACAAGGTGTGTAGACTTTATTGAATTACACCCATTATCTTTGAGGTTGAACAATTCTTATACAGGCAGGTGGAAACAAATCCATGAAAACATTTGGTTGAAAACATTTGGTTGCAATCAAGCCAGTCAGTGTTACAGCAATATACAGATTTGCTATCCAATAATTTCTTCAGGAAAGTGTGAGAATATGTAGCCTTTGATAAAAAGAAACATACAAGTTCTAAATTTATAGCTGAAACATTAAAACTATTAGGTTCATAGGTTCATAGAACAATACTAGGCTATTGGCCCAGAGGCCCTTATAAGCCTAGCCAAGAATTTCAGCCATGTTTCCACAAAGTTAGCCCATGCTTTCCCTGTCCAGCAGGGACACAGGTGGGATCCCAAGGGTATATATTTTGTTTCCCATCCAGTCATCCAAGTTCTTCTTAAAGAGGGCTAGTGAGGTACTCTCCTTGACAAGGAAGGGGAGTATATTACACAGATGGGGGAGTCACTGGTGCACACATCTATCCCATCAATAAGTTCTATTAATGTCACAGACCAGGTTGAGGCCTTGTGTGTGGGTGGTGTGAGTGGAGTTTCACTTACGATATGCAGCAACTCCATTAAGGCTGAGTCTGAGATGACCTTGTATCCCAGACACAGGTCACCTCTGAGCAGTTTGTATGAGACTGAGTAGAGGGACAGTTCTTTTAGCCTATCTGTATAGGATAGGTGTTTGAGACCCTGGATTTTCCTGGTCAGGAACTTCTGTGGTTTCTCCAACTGCTGTGTGTGCTTGGCAAGGTACATGCTGAAGTGGACATTGTACTCAATACTGGGTCTGATAAGGGAGGAGTACAGTGATGTTATGACCTCCTTGTTCCTGGATGAAATACCGTTACTTATGAGGTGGACCATATAGAAAGCCGTCTGTACAATGGAGGCAATGTGGTGGTCAAAGGTCAGGTTGCAATCAACCTGGGTAGCCAAGTCCCTCACATCTGATTGTATGCTTAGTATGTTGTTATTAATGTGATAATTAGTGGATATGCTATTTTCTCCAAAGGGGATAATGATGCATTTCTTGGCATTCAGTTTGAGGCCATGCTTCTGGCACCAGTCATTAGTTTGGGTAAGGCCGTCTTGGAGGATGTTCACATCACTAGTGGAATTATGATGGTGCCTAGCTTGCAGTCATCTTCAAACATGGTCAGCCACAGACCACTGGTTTTGGTTTGCACCTCAGAAAAGTATTTCCCAAACAGTAGAGACCCCAAGACCGATCCTTGGGGTATGACGATTGTTATGGGTCTACTACTAGAGGTGGCTTCCTCTAGTTTGACTGAGTGGGTTCTATCAGTGAGCCCATTAGCTATCCATCTGGTAACATCCGGGTTGATGCCCAGCTGGGAGAGTTTATTTATTATGTGGGGAATAGTGTTGAAAACTTTGGCTAGGTCAAGATAGGCGGTGTGCACTGTCTTCTCCTCATTCATGGCTTTGGTGACTGTTTCAAAGAAGGCAACCAAGTTTAGCAGGCTTGATTTCCCTTTGACAAAACCAAACTGTCAGGGATCAAGCATTTGAAGGTTACCAATGTCCTTGTTTATAAGGCCAATGATGCGGATCTACTTTCAGAAATTGTGGGACTTTATCTTTTTACTCTTATCAGATGACTAGTAATCTCTCTGCACTAATTACTCACTTTATCCCCCCACCCCGTAATATGAAAGTTATGAACAGTGGAAGTGAAGCTGTAGTATATCTAGTACTTTTTTTTTTTTTTATTTTTTTTCTTTTATGGACATGATTATCTGACACGAGTTTGGTTTGGCATATTTTAGTTGTTTGTTAGTTGTCTATTTTTTCTCTGTGGGATTTTTATTTTCAAATGTTGTATATTTTTTATTTTTATATATATATTGCCTTTGATATAAATAAATAAAACTAAAAAAAAAAAAACAAAAAAATAAGGCCAATGATAATGCATTCCATGGCCTTGCAGATCAGGTTAGTTAGGCTGATGGGCCTATAATTGCCTGGGTTGGAGGATGCTCAACCTTTGTGTACAGGGATGATAGTGGCTGTCCTCCATTCTGCTGGGATGAAGCCAGTGCACATGCTTTGGTTGAATAAGGTGCCTAGTGGTGCTGAGAGCTCTTGCTAGAGTTCATGGACACAGCCTAGGATGTTTTCGGGGTCCCATGGAAGCTGTATTTTTTGTCTTTGAAAGAACATTTATGATCTGCTCCTTGGAGATGAGGGGAGGGAGGCAGGTGCTGGGGATGTCCTGGTTTACTGATGGGGGACATGGGGTGAAGTTTTCTCTGAACCTGTCTGCCAGCAGGTTGGCTATATCTATGGCATTTATGTATGTGGTATTCTTGACCACCAATTCACGGCAGATTTGGGAGATGCCTTTGAGACTGGTGACATCTGCAATAAATGTGGCCAATTTGGACTCGAAGTTAGCTTTAGAGGATTTCACCATTTATCTTATTTTTATTTACTTGTTCATAAAAAGAAGAAATTGCTTCCAACTTGGCACCTGCACATTCTTGGGCCTAGACAGCAAGGTTTTCCTTTTATTATACAGTCATTTTATTGCTGCTGTCCACCAGACAGGTGTACTCTTCCTTGAGGAAGATGATTTGGTCCTGTCAGGTATTGCTGAGTCCATGCAGCTATATAGGTGCTCATGTAGTTTTTTGTGTGGGCTTGGACATTAGTGCTTGTTCCAACTGAAGGGATGGTGGCTGTGAAGCTGCTTATACCTGCTCTCATGAAGTTGAAGTCAGCTTTGGAAGAGTTTTTTTGTTTGACCCTGGCAAAGGGGGCATCAGGGGAGATGTGACTTTGAATGTGATTGGTATATGGTCGGATATTACCAAGGAGGATGACACTGTAGGGGTGCTACAGTGGCTACTCATGTTGGTTAGTACCAGGCCCAGGATATTTTCACCTCTTGTGGGGGAGTCAACCAGCTGATCCAAAGCACTGGCATTGACGAAGACAAGGAATCTCTGGGTGTTCGTGTTTGAGCTAGAATAGATCTTCCACTCTATGGTTGGGTAGTTAAAGTCACCCAGGATCAGGGTAGAGGGTTGAATCTTGATGGATTCAAGTGGGTCCAGATAGGTGGAATGGGCCTCCTGAGTCATGGTTA
>NC_056735.1:102756907-102860782 GCF_019279795.1 Protopterus annectens
TGCCCTGCTGGACAGGGAAAGCATGGGCTAACTTTGTGGAAACATGGCTGAAATTCTTGGCTAGGCTTATAAGGGCCTCTGGGCCAATAGCCTAGTATTGTTCTATGAACCTATGAACCTAATAGTTTTAATGTTTCAGCTATAAATTTAGAACTTGTATGTTTCTTTTTATCAAAGGCTACATTTCTCACACTTTCCTGAAGAAATTATTGGATAGCAAATCTGTATATTGCTGTAACACTGACTGGCTTGATTGCAACCAAATGTTTTCAACCAAATGTTTTCATGGATTTGTTTCCACCTGCCTGTATAAGAATTGTTCAACCTCAAAGATAATGGGTGTAATTCAATAAAGTCTACACACCTTGTAGGTATAGTGGCTCAGCTCAAACATGGAGTTCGGAGCCTTTGTGATCCAGGAAGCAGTGCTGGGGGTGTGCACGAGCCTCCCAGCACTATTCTGGTATGGATGTGATGGAATAATGCAAATCACCTCATTTGCTGGTGAAAACTATGCAAATGAGGTGAATTTGTGATCCAGGCAGCAGACAGGCATCCGTGCTGGAGCCGTGTCTGCAGCAGAAATGTATGCAGTTAGTAACTGCATACATTACAGCAAAAATAAAAACAGAGGCAGGACAAATTAAAGCATGTATTATTTTCATTAGGCATGGCAATGTCCAATACCATGGCTACTGGTATGCCAAAGTGTTGAAAAATTGTAAAAATCAAAAGTTTTTTTTTTGTATATATGTGGCCCATTTAAGTGGAGTGCAGGGGCACGCAAATGCGATCATTCAGAAAATAAAAAAATGAGTAAAAAGGCAATTAAATGTGAAACGTTAATTTTGCCATTATACTGGGCAGCATGCAGACTGATAATGACAGGTAACAGTTGTTCCTAAGGACATAGGCTTTAGTATAGTGGTGTAACTAGGGTATAAGCCAGTAGGGGTATGTAAATGAACTAAATTTATTGAGTAGGAAAATGGGAGACCATATCTCGGGTACTTAACTGTGTAGGAGCTATAATGCGGTGGTGTAGGCAGAAGAAGCAGCTGACATGAAAAGGGGGTGTGTCATGCTTGGTTTAAGCACATTGGAGCTCCACGGCTTCTGTTTGTGCCAGCTAAGCACAGTTAAGCAAGGGGGTGTGTCTGAGGCTGCTTAGCTGTGCTTAGCTGGTTTGAAGACAGCTAAGCATGCTGCTGTTTAGGGGAGGGCCCTTTCTGTTCAGCATTGTTTAATTGTTTAGCTAGCTCCACGAGTTTGCGTGGCTCACAGTGGAACTTTAACATAGAGGAAATTGAAAAAAATAAAAGGAAATAGCAGAATAAAGGAAATTAACTGCAAATCACTAATAAGGCCTCTGCCACTCACAGAGGCCCATTCAAATCCCTCAATAATATAGCTTGCAGGTGGAATGTATCATAGTCAGCCAATCACACAGGCTACATGAGCTGAAGAGCTAGAGAGCACTACAGGGTGGACAGGGACATACTTCAGCAACTCACCAAGCTCTGCTGGCCTCACCTCAGACCCAGTGCCAACAGAGGGGAACCCATCCCAGTGGAAACAAAGGTATGTCTAACCTTAAGAATACTAGCTACAGGTACTTTCCAAAGACCTACTGGGGACATCATGGGGGTCTCACAGGCATCTGCATCCAGGGTACTCCACCATTTCCTGGATGTTATATTAAGACATGCCAGTGAGCACATTTATTACCCCAGCACCCTGAGGAGAGGACCAGCAATATGCATCTCTTCCACCATGTAGCACACTACCCGGAGGCACTGGCTACTATAGACTGCACTTACATCCAGATCAAAGCACCACCTGGTGAAGACAGTAGATTGTACGTCAACCACAAGGGCTATTACTCCATCAACTTCCAGGTTGTGTGCAATATCCAGGACATTATCATGAATGTGTGTGCTGACAGCCCTCACAGTTATCACAACTCCCACATCTGGCATGCCTCACAGCTATACCAGGCATTTACCGGGGGGATAATTTATATGACCATCTTGTGGGGGATGCTGGCTATGCACTGGAACCATGGATGATGACACCCATCAGAAATTCACATACACCCACTGAAGAACACCATAATGAGGCACATACACAAACTAGGAACATTGTAGAGCGTGTGTTTGGGATGCTCAAGTCATGGTTCCACTGCCTTGACATATCTGGTGGAGCCTTGCAGTACTCTCCAGCCACATGTGCGCACGTGTTCATAGTATGTGCCATGCTTCACAATATGATCCTGTGGAAATAGCTGTAGCAGGAACATCACAGCAAAGGGGCACACAGCCCCCCATCATTGCCAATGTCCCCACAGGTACAGAAGCACTCGGAGGAGGAACCCCTGAGCCTGCCGCTGTAGGCAGATGTAGGCATGCCCAGTGTCCCTGGCCTTGGCAAGGAGGCAATGCATAACACATGCACTGACACCCTAGGGACCCAGGGACTGACACTTCGACTTGCACACACAATAAAATGGAAGCCACACACATCACATTACCTGTACCTTACCATGTATAGGCTGTGTACTGCATACATCTGACAGAGTCAGCCCTCAAGCACCATCCTCACAACTGCTACAGGCACAGGGTAAGTCACTCTTCATAACAATAAATGAATGGAGTACTACATTTTAATAGCATATCTAAGGTATTGCTGTATGTATGCCAGGGAATGGGGATGGCCTAATAGGATAACAGCAGACAACTGACAGCTATGTGGGATAACAGGAAATGTCTGCCCAATACTGGCTTTCCCAGAGTAAGCAGTAGTCCCCTAGGTGACAAAACTCACTGCAGTGTATGTGGGGGAATAACAAATTGGGGGGGTTATAGGTCACATGCATGGATGTCAATGTTGGGGTCCCATACTCACCCCTCAGCCTCTCCCAGCAAGTCAGCAGTAGAAAACCATAAAGAAAGCTCTGGCAAAGGCCACAAATAGGGGCAAGGATGAAATATTCCTCTTACAGACTTACACAGTGATATCACAGCAGGTCTTGCAGTTGCATTGTATCTCTAAAGGGTAAGAAGTCTGAAACTCAAATGTCTGCCATTACATACTAACCTTTGGTCTTTAGTGATATGCCAGTATTCTCCAAGGCAGGCACAACACTATGCTAAATAAAACCAAAATGTAAAGCCAACATCTGCACAGTCTGTGCGGATGTGTGCAGTTGACAGGTATGCCCCAACACACCCGTGTTCCCATAGAAATGCAGTAACATTAATGTTTGTAGGGTAATAGCAACAGAGCACACATTCTCAGGGCTGTCCCAATCAACTTGATAAGTTGTTGCATGTCCACAATATGCAGGGGTCAATGAGCTATGTATATGCATGGTTAATACTGTCAGGAAGTGGGCAGCACTTACTCTTGGCTGTTGTGGCTTACTGGCCCAGGTACACTACTATTGTTGACAGGCCAAAAACACTGGCCTATGGCTGACCAAGTTAGCAGATGACTGCAAGCTGGGAACAGTCATCAATACCCAAAGTGAAGTGGACGTCCTTCAACAGGGTTTCAACAAAACAAATGACTGCTGCGAGAAACATGGCCTCAAGCTGCATGCCTGCAGATGCATCATCATCCCCTTCAGGGAGACTGACGTCCCCACATATTATCATATTAACAACAATGGACTATATACATAGTCAGTATTGAGGCATTTGGCCACCCAGGTTGATAGCAACCTGAATTCTGAGCACCATGTTGCTTCTGTTGTATGAAAGCTTCATAGATAGGCCAACTCAAAATTAAGGATATCTCATCCAGGGACATATATGTCATAAACGTCATGTATTCTAATCTTATAAGGCCAATTATTTTGTACAACGCCCCCTTTGGCATGTACCTCAAAAAGCACATGTAGCAGCTGGAGAGATCACAGAGGTTCCTCACCAGGAGAATCTAGGACCTCAAACACCTACCCTACACAGATAGGTTAAAAGCACTGTACCTCAACTCATTTCCATACAGACTCCTCAGAGGTGACCTCTGTCTGGCATACAAAGCAATCCAGACCCTACCTTGATGGGACTGTTGCACAAATAGAGGTCAAGGCCCACTTGATCAACTTGTAGGCAGAGCATCAACCTGGTCTATAATATCAGTATGGCTTGTGTGTGTGATAGATACATGTCCCACAGACTCCCCCATCTGTGGAATACACTCGCTGTCAATATCAAGCCAAGTACCTAAATACCCCTTATGAAGTGCTCCCTGGATAACTGCATGGAAAACAGAAAATACAGTCCTGTGATTCCACCTGTGTCCCTGCTGGACAGGGGCTCTAGGTGCTGACATGTCTTAACATGGGATACACTCTCATCTGAGAGGGTTATAAGGGCTTCAGGGCCAATAGCCTGGTAACCTCATATTACTCTATCAACCTATAAGCAAATGTCTGTCAGTGGTTCACCACATTACTCTATACTGCTCTGCCACTGACATACCTGGAAACCAAAGTGCTATGTAGAATATACAATACATATAATGGACATCTCTGCTCAATACAATGCACTCTGTACCCACACCAGGATATGACTTTTCAGTTAAGAAGAATACAACACAAGCAGGAGATTCCCAGCCAGTATATCACTGAGGTGCTGGACTGTTTATACAGCTTCATCAGCCAATCGGCTGCAGCCACACCTCTCAACTGGCTGGATTGGGTGAGAATGTCTATAGCATGGTTCATAATTTTGGTCTGTGCATCATACATCTTGTATTTCTCAGGTAAATCACTGTGATGATCTGAGGATTTCTGTCAGTAAGTAATGACACAATACATTTCAGTATCAGATGTTATATATGTCAGAAAATATCTGCTAAAACAAACCCTGTTACTCTAGCAACTTTCTTCATTTATAAGAGCAATATTTACAGTATTTCCCTATGTTTGGGCTATTGTCTCCCCATTTTGGCAGGCTATCTCCAGATTTCGTGCACTAACAGGCTGAGAGGTATGGCTGTAGCACACAAAAGCCTGGACCAGAGTACAACTATCTCTGGAATGGAGGCCCACTCTTACTATAGAAGGTCATACTGGGCATGTTCCTACACTTAGAGAATTACAAACCATGTCTAAACCCACACTGGAGTATATAACTGCATTGTGCATATATGTCTTTGCACACAGGCAGCTATGTACACCTTAACTGTCTCTACCCACACCCATCAGACTGGATTACCCTCCTAGCTGTAGGTGGCCTATATGTGATATATCCATATCTGTTGCGTGTGATACACAAACTTATATATGGGCAACATATAACAATATTTCAAGCATACACACACATAGACATGTGGAAGAGAGAGGCAGACAGTGATAAAGAGAGAGACAATGAGCACCCGCCTTTGTGTGTGTGTGTGTGTGTGTGTGTGTGTGTGTGTGTGTGTGTGTGTGTGTGTGTGTGTGTGTGTGTGTGTGTAGGTTAAAGTATTATGAGGCCTTCCCCACTCAATATAATTCCCATTACCCTTTTTTACAAGATCTGCTGATGTCATTCACCTTAGAAGTACCTTTGGACATTTGTCAGCCCTATAAGCTCTGTGGTGCATGTGATAACTGCATAACACTATAGTACAAATAGCTAGATAGGTAGAAGTTCTAATCTCCATCCTGGCAAATGTAAGTGTATGTGTGTATGCAGGTGAAAGGATTTTGAAGCCTTTCCCACCCAATACACTTCCCATTGCCCTACTTGACAAGATCTGCTGATGTCATTCACCTTAGAAGTACCTTTGACCATTCAACTCTATAAGCTCTGTGGCATGGATGATAACTGTGTAACAATATAGTACAAACTGTTAGACAAGAAGGGGTTCTAAACTCAATCCTAGCAAGTGTGTGTGTTTGTAGGTTAAAGTATTTTAAAGTATTTCCCACCCAGTACACTTTCCATTGCCCTACTTTACAAGATATGCTAATGTCATTAACCTTAGAAGTACCTTTGGACACTCATCAGCCCTGTAAGCTCTGTGGTGCATGCGATAATTATATGACACTATAGTACAAGTAACTAGATAGATAAAAGTTCTAATCTCAGTCCTGGTAAGTATGTGTGTTTGTAGGATAAAGTATTTTGAAGCCTTGCCCACCCAGTACACTTTGCATTACCCTACTTTGGAAGACCTGCTGATGTCATTCACCTTAAATGTACCCTTGGAGATAGCTCAACCCTCTAAGCTCCATGGTGTGTGTGATAACTGTGTAACACTATAGTAAAAATAACTAGATATGTATGGGTTCTAATCACTTGCAAGTGTGTGTGTGTGTGTGTGTGTGTGTGTGTGTGTGTGTGTGTGTGTGTGTGTGTGTGTGTGTGTGTGTGTGTGATAACTACATAATACTATAGTACAAACAACTAGATAGGTAGGGGTTCTAATCACAGTCCTGGCAAGTGTGTGTGTGTGTGTGTGTGTGTGTGTGTGTGTGTGTGTATGCTGTGTTTGTGATACCTGCGTAACACTATAGTACAAATAACTAGAGAGGTAGGAGTTCTAATTGCAGTCCTGCCAATTGTGTGTGTGTAGGTTAAAATTTTTGAAGCCTTTCCCACCCAGTACACTTCCCATTACCCTACTTTAGAAGACCTGCTGATGTCATTCACCTTAGATGTTCCTTTGGACACTCTTCAGGAATATAAGCTCCATGGTGTATACAATAACTGTGTAACACTGTAGTACAAATAACTAGATAGGTAGGAGTACTAATTTCAGTACTGACAACTGTGATACTGTGTGTGTGTGTGTGTGTGTGTGTGTGTGTGTGTGTGTGTGTGTGTGTGTGTGTGTGTGTGTGTGTGTGTGTGTGTGAGAACCATATCCAGTGGGTGTTGGTTATTCCATTCTGAGGCCGGTTCCGCCCAGTACACTTCTCATTGCCCTACTTTACAAGGGCTGCTGAAGTCATTCACCTTAGATGTACCTTTCGACACTTTTCAGCACATAAGCATTGTGGTGCGTGTGATAAATAGGCAGCACTATAGTACATACATGTTGTTAGGTAGGTGTTTGAATCTCAATTCAGCCTATTATACTAGTTTGTGTGTGAAGCATTTCCCCTGTGGCTGTTGTGTGTGTTGGTTATACTATTTTAAGGCCTGTTGACCCCTTTCCCATGGCATTTCCTTAAAGAGCCAGTTGATGGCATCTGCATTACAAGCACAGTCACGCATTTTCTAACACAAAGGCACTATGGCACATGCAATAGTCATATCAGTCTGTATTGTACATAACTACAGATGTAGGTCATATAATAGGAAAAGTGTCAATGTTGTGTGCATGTGTGTTTCAATGCATGCCCCCATGCAGCTGTGTGTCTGTGTTTCAGATGGCTATACCATGATAAGGCCCTGTGAATCCACCATTGGCAATCCTAAAAGCCCTTGCAATTGCCACCCAGTTGAATAGTAGTGGCAGACACTGCAACACTATAGTAACTCTGTGGTGTTTGTGTTATGTATATGGCAGTATCATTTGTACAACTAGACAGGTTCAGGTTCTGCTATAAGCAAGGGCAGGTCATGAGTGTGTGTGTGTGTGTGTGTGTGTGTGTGTGTGTGTGTGTGTGTGTGTGTGTGTGTGTGTGTGTGTGTGTGTGTGTGTGTACATCCCCTTGCAGCAGTCTGCCTGTGTTATGGCCACCAGCATACCTCTCAACCTCACACAGAAGGACATCTGTTTAAATCCATGATGGAAAAATGGTGCAAACACCAAACATTGAGCACAACCTTCACATATTGCTGTGACATACATGAAAAGTAGATACCAGAAGAGGTTGTGCGTGTGAATGCACCTTCCAAAGTGTATGTGTCATTACATGACAATAGCTGACTTCAGTCTGCAATGTTAGTCTGTCATGATTTTCTGACAGTTCACCAGAAAACCACACTTTATGACAGAGAAAAGAAAGTATGTGTCAAACATCAGGACAATCTGGAGACATATGCAGAGGTCACATGCATGGCCACCATCTGTAGCACCCTGCAGGTTGCAGTCCATGTTTGGCAAGGTGTGACCTGTGACAACAACTGAAACAGTAAAGAGGTCCCAAGAATATAGGACAACAAAATGTCATACCGTCCTGTACTGATTGCATAGAGCAGTTATTGCACAGTAAAAGCACCTCAATGTTATGACAAATAGTGTAAGCTAAGGTAAGGTCACACATAGAAGTTGCCATAGTAAGAAACCAGAGGAAGTCCTGTTTGTGGCACTTGCTGTGGCCATGGTGTGTCTTGACAACTGTCACGTTACTACAGGTCATGTCCCACACTCCATATTTGATAATGTCACAAAGCTATTCATTGTCACTTATTTGTGTGCAATATGTATACATGTGAAGGCCTTGTGACTACCTGGTGCCCCCAATAACCCACAAGTATATATGGATGAATGGGAATTGACTCCACCCACATATGTAGGTACAGCCTAAGGCAGTGTGAACTGTAAGCATTTTGCACTCTGTCATTGAACCACAAACTGCTGTTAACACACTGAAATGAGCCATACAGTGGGTATGGAATGCTCTCAAGGTCCCAGCCTCAAGCTGTATGCAGACAACAGTGTCAGCATGCCATACAGCATTCATCCCTATATACTTATGCCCTCACTATGTCCCACATCAGCACCAACCCCATAAACACACAGACTGCGATGGCAGGCCTGGATACCCAAGTTGGCAACATAGTTGCATTCAGGCACCAATTATTGGCAGTCATCAGGAATTGTTTGCATGTGGTTCACCACATAGGTGAAGGGACCATATTCAGCCAAAAGGTGGACATTACCTCTGAATTGTTCTCAGTCAGTAAAACAATAGATTAGCAGCATGGCCAGTCTGCTGTGCACCTATGCAGACATCTGGTGAATCTGTACTTGTATAGGACAGGGGATCATGGGATCAGTATGTGAGCCATGTTTATGTGCTTTTATAGGACAGGGGATCAGTGTGTGAGCCATGTCTATATGCTTATATATGACAGGAATCATGGGATCAGTATTGGTGCCATGTGTATGTACTTATATAGGACAGGGTATCAGTATGTGACCCATGTGTATGTAACTACATATGACAGGGTATGATGGGATCAGTACGAGAGCCATGTGTATATACTTATATAGGACATCGGATCAGTATGGGAGCCATGAGTATGTACTTATATAGGACAGGGGCTCAGTATGTGAGCCATGTGTATATACTTATATGGGACACGGGATCAGTGTGGGAACCATGAGTATGTACTTATATAGGACAGGGGATCACTATGGGAGCCATGTGTATGTACTTCTGAAGGACAGGTGATGAGTATTGGAGGCATTTGTATGTACTTATATAGGACATGGGATCAGTATGTGATCCATGTGTATGTACTTATATGGAACAGGGGATCATGGGATCAGTATGTGATCCATGTGTATGTACTTATATGGAACAGGGGATCATGGGATCAGTATGTGAACTATGTGTATGTACTTATATGGAACAGGGGATCATGGGATCAGTATGTGAACTATGTGTATGTACTTATAGAGGACAGGGGATCCATATGGGGGCCATGTGCATGTACTTTTACAGGACAGGGCATCATGGGATCAGTATAGGAGCCATGATTATGTACTTGTATAAGACAGGATCACTATGTGAGCCATGTGTATGTACTTATATAGGACAGGGGATCCATATGGGGGCCATGTGTATGTACTTATATAGGACAGGGGATCAGTAAGTGAGCCATGTGTATGTACTTATATGGGACAGGGGATCAGTATGGGGGCCATGTGTATGTACTTATATAGTTCAGGGGATTGTGGGATCAATAAAGGAGTCACATGGATGAACTTTTATACGATGGGATCAGTATTTGAGCTATGTGTATGAGCATATATAGGACAGAGGATCAGTTTGTTACCCATGTATATGTACTTATATAGGACAGGGGATTAGTTTGTTACCCATGTGTATGTACTTATATAGGACCGGGGATCAGTATGGGAGACATGTCTGTATACTTATGTAGGATGGGGTAATCAGTGTGTGAGCCATGTGTACATACTTATATAGGACAGGGATCTTAGGTTCATAGGTTCATAGGTAGGTACTAGGCTATTGGTCCAAGGGCCTACATAAGCCTAGCCAGCAAGGTTCCATGGCTTACGCCACCCAAGAAAGTTATTTTCCTATGCCACTGTTGAGCAGAGACAGAGAAGTGATCCTCGGGGTGTATTTCCTATTTCCCATCCACTCATCAAGATTTTTCTTGAAGAGTGCTCATGAAGAACTTTGCTTGACAGAGATGGGCAGCTTGTTCCAGAGTATAGGAAGTCTCTGGGACAGGAATCTATCCCTCCAGAGTGTCCTGTTTATTGTGGTGACAAGGTTTAGGTCCCTAGAGCATGTAGCTTGGGGGGATTGGGATTTCTTTAGGTGTAGCATGTCCAACAGCTCTGGGTTTGACATAGCTTTATATGTTAGGCAGAGATCACCTCTGAGTAGGCGATATGCGATGGAATAAAGCTGGAGTTTTTTGAGGCGGTCAGTGTAGGGCATTTGTTTGGGGCCAGTAATCCTCTTTGTGAGGTACTTCTGTGGCCTTTCCAGCTGCTGCAGATGTCTTGTGAGGTACATTCCAAAAGGGGCATCGTACTCTATAATGGGTCTAATGAGTGTTGAGTAGAGGGGAACAATGACCTCTTTTTTCCTGGATGAGAACCCTTTTATGATGAGTTGTGCCATGTAGAAGGACTTCCTGACTGCTGTGGTGATGTGACTATCAAAGGAGAGACTACTGTCCACCTGGGTCCCAAGGTCTCTTATAAAACATTTGGTGTTAAGTAGATTGCTGCCTATGTGGTAGTTCATGGGTACAGAGTTTTTACCAAAGGGGATGACACTGCACATTTTGGCATTGAGCTTGAAGCCATGGCTCTGACACCAGGCATCTGTCTCAGCAAGGCCCTTCTGTAGGATGTTCACATCATTTGAGGACTTGACTATGGCTCCTAGTTTGCAGTCATCTGCGAACTTCATTAGCCAGAGGCCTTCTGTGTTTGCCTGTACTTCAGAGAAGTAGATACCAAACATTAGAGGTTCCAGGATGGAACCCTGTGGTACTCCACTTGTCACTGCTTTGATGTCAGATTTGGAGTCTGCAACTTTTACAGTGTGGGTTCTGTCAGCATAATACTAATACTAATACTAATGTCATAATACTAATACTAATATTAATACTATTACTAATACTAATACTAAGACAAACACTAATACTAATATTAAAAATAATGCTAATATCTATTTGTAACTAGAAACCTGTGCATTTGTTGTTGTCCTGTCCAGGTTATTTATTTGTAACTAGAAATCTGTGCATTTGTTATTGTCCTGTCCAGGTTATTTATTTGTAACTAGAAACCTGGACATTTGTTATTGTCCTGTCCAGGTTATTTATTTGTAACTAGAAGCCTGTGCATTTGTTATTGTCCTGTCCAGGTTATTTATTTGTAACTAGGAACCTGTGAATTTGTTATTGTCCTGTCCAGGTTATTTATTTGTAACTATAAGCCTGTGCATTTGTTATTGTCCCGTCCATGTTATTTATTTGTAACTAGAAACCTGTGCATTTGTTATTGCCCTGTCCATGTTATTTATTTGCAACTAGAAACCCATGCATTTGTTAATGTCCTGTCCAGGTTATTTATTTGTAACTAGAAACCTGTGTATTTGTTATTGTCCTGTCCAAGTTATTTATTTGTAACTAGAAACCTGTGCATTTGTTATTGTCCTGTCCAGGTTATTTGTAACTAGAAACCTGTGCATTTGTTATTGTCCTGTCCAGGTTGTTTATTTATAACTAGAAACATGCACATTTGTTATTGTCCTGTCCAGGTTATTTATTTGTAACTAGAAACCTGTGCATTTGTTATTGTCCTGTCCAGGTTATTTATTTGTAACTAGGAACTTGTGCATTTGTTATTGTCCTGTCCAGGTTATTTATTTGTAACTAGAAACCTGTGCATTTGTTATTGTCCTGTCCAGGTTATTTATTTGTAACTAGAAACCTGTGCATTTGTTATTGTCCTGTCCAGGTTATTTATTTGTAACTAGAAACCTGTGCATTTGTTATTGTCCTGTCCAGGTTATTTATTTGTAACTAGAAACCTGTGCATTTGTTATTGTCCTGTCCAGGTTATTTATTTGTAACTAGAAACCTGTGCATTTGTTATTGTCCTGTCCAGGTTATTTATTTGTAACTAGAAACCTGTGCATTTGTTATTGTCCTGTCCAGGTTATTTATTTGTAACTAGAAACCTGTGCATGTGTTATTGTCCTGTCCAGGTTATTTATTTGTAACTAGAAACCTGTGCATTTGTTATTGTCCTGTCCATGTTATTTATTTGTAACTAGAAACCTGTGCATTTGTTATTGTCCTGTCCAGGTTATTTATTTGTAACTAGAAACCTGTGCATTTGTTATTGTCCTGTCCAGGTTATTTATTTGTAACTAGGAACCTGTGCATTTGTTATTGTCCTGTCCAGGTTATTTATTTGTAACTGGAAACCTGTGCATTCGTTATTATCCTGTCCAGGTTATTTATTTGTATCTAGAAACCTGTGCATTTGTTATTGTCCTGGCCAGGTTATTTATTTGCAACTAAAAACCTGTGCATTTGTTAAACAGCATTTACTGTCATTTCTTTAGGAATAATTTCTTCTCATTTTTGCTTTTACTGGATAGTATTAATTTTACATTATGAAGAATAAATGAAACTCAAGTTGTGGTTTAATGCATTTATATTTCCCCCAGGCTTCTATTTGATTAGCAGATAATTGCTTTTGATCCAAGGTATCCAAGGAGAAGATGTACCTTTAACTCAGTTTCTTCTATGTGGAAAGCACTTTCTCTGTAAAGGCAGCTAGACTGTAATTCAACACCGCAGTGCAATGTTACAATATGTTTTTATTGGTACAAGGCCATTCAGCACAGGTCAGCAGGTTTGGTAGCTGGGTCTGGCAGTCCATTCACAATGCACTATAAGAAGCAAAGTTTCCATTGTAGCTCTGGATTTTAGATGGGAAAGTGACAGAAATTATACAATCAGTCACTGAGCAGGAGGCTGTCAAACACTGGGCACTGTGTCTGTCCTGGCAGTTGGTATAAATACAGTGTAAAATAGAGTGGATTGTCAAACTTCTATCTGTTCTTGTTTTACAGTGGTTACTTAGTAAGTACACTTCCCAAGCATATAGTTGTGAACAATTCCAGAGTACTGGGAAAATTAATTAAATGGCTACCTTTCAAGGTATACACACCTGGAACAGTTAATTAAATGGCTACCTTTCAGAGAATACACATCTGGGGCAATTAATTAAATGGCTACTTTTCTGGGTATACACACCTGGGAAAATTAATTAAGTGGCTACCTTTCAGGGTATACACACTACCACTCAGTGAAGTACGTTGTCTGAGCTTGCAAATGCTAGTTATACAAATCATAACAAATCAACTTTTAAATTCTGGCAGAATAAAAATCAATAACATTAAAAAAATCATGCAAATACATTGTAATAACTTTGCCCACTTTCTTATTTATTAACTTTGCTCACTTTCTTATTTATTAACTTATAGAACAAACTGCATTTTCCAAATCTACTAAGCAATAGCAGTTTCATGTGTGTTTAAATTAAAATTTTAGGCATGCCATGTATTTAGTGCAGTTAACATAATAAAATATAAGTGCAATATAACCTGTATATCATACATTACCATGTATGCAAATGTGATACATTATATCAATGCAGAATCTCAGTATCTGTACATCTACTACATTTTTACATCACTTCATTACTTTTCCCCTTAAATATTCTTTGGTATTAATATCTGGTCTAATTAGAATGATATAGCACTTAGGGAAAAATATAAAAACAAGTAAACTCAGGCTAGAAGCAATAATAGCAAATACTTCCACTGCTACCATATATTTACCCTTAGTGCTGAGGTATGCTGGGATAAAGGCCATCCACACACTGGCAAACACAACCATGCTGAATGTGATGAACTTTGCCTCATTAAAGCTGTCTGGAAGGTTTCTAGATAGAAATGCTACAACAAAACAGGTACCAGCAAGTAATCCCATATATCCCAGCATGCACCAGAATGTGATAGTAGAACCTTCGTTACATTCAATTATTACCACCCCAGGCTGTGAATTAAAATTCCTTTCAGGATATGGAGAGGCAAAAATAATCCAGTTCATACAAATAACTACCTGAACAAGTGTACATATAAATACAATGTTGTAAGAAGTTTGTGGTCTGACCCAACCTCTTAAGTGGCTGTTGGGTTTTGTAGCATTGAAGGCTGCCACAACCATAATGGTTTTAGCCAAAACACAGGAGACAGACAGGGCAAAGGTTATACCAAACACCACCTGACGAAGTCTGCAGGTCACTGTAGAAGGATGTCCAATGAAAAGCAAGGAACACAGGAAACACAGAAGAAGGGATACCAGGAGCAGGTAACTGATGTTTTGATTGTTGGCTCTGACAAGAGGTGTGTCACCATATCTAACAAAGATTATAAATATGGCAACTGGCAGCAGGGAACTGGTAACTCCTATCATAGCCAAACTAGCACCCAGGATATCACTGTAAGAAAGGAATTCTGCTGAACTTGGGAAGCACTTGTCTTTTCTTTCATTAGGCCATTCTTCAGATGGACAGACCATGCAATCTGTGGAGTCTGCAATATAAAGAATATAGAAGTTGTAAAACAAGGCAAAGGCTAACACAATGTAATCCAAAAGTCCTCCTTGTTATTGGGAAGATCTCAGACTGGACTTTCCAGTCATATATGTTAGATATTTAAAGGGAAGCCTGAGACTCTGTAGTACTGAAGTACATTACAGCATGGGTCTGAAATGCCCCAGTAAAGTGACATACTTATTTTTTTAACTTTTTATTTGCTTTTGATTAACAAATTACTGAAACATATTTGTATAATCAACTGATATGAACAAAAAGTAATAGAAACAAAAACTATATACAAGGTCCATAATTCAGACAATTTCCTAATCATTATTAAAATGTATCTAAAAGCTCTTTAAGTTTTAACCAAGACAGTTGTTTATATGTAGCATCTGATGTCCTTGCATATGCAGTCAGTACTTCCCTATTACATACGGTCTGCGGCTAAAGAAATAAATTCTGAGAATGACAGGATTTTCCTACATTTCTAATTTAATGTAATGACTTATCTTGCAATCACAAGAAGAGCCCTGAGAAGAAGCACGTGTGTTCTGGGAGTAGAACTTGGTATTGGTGCATTAAATAATAATAATGAATCTATTCCACAATTGTCTGACCACAATGCTTTAATGACATTTTTGAAATCTGCCTAAAATGGGGCTATCATTTTACATTCTAAAAACATATGTATCCGATCTGCATCTAAAGATTCCTCTCCTCTCCAACATTTAACATTGCCCTTTTTATATATTGAGGCAATTTTATGTGGAGTTAAAAAGCTTCTGTGGAGGAATTTCCATGTAAAAAATTTCCAAAAAAGAGAAGAGGTTGTATTATTAATACATTTAAATATTAGGGTTTGATTACCCTCTGAGAAAATAGATTTATTCACCTTTGTCAAATAGTTCTAAAAGGATTCATTAGAGTTCAAGAATTCAGACCTCAAAATTTTACAAACTATCAACAAAGATGTTCTTTTTGTTATCAAAATCATTTATTTCAAATTGGAAAGTTAATATCTTGGGAAATGTCTCAAAATTTTGTATTTAATCTTAGTTTTAACTCATTAGTAATAAATTATCTAAATATTTGTATATTTAGCCAATTATTTTGTTTTATATTATACCTAGACATTAGAAGTTTTGACTCCTGTATATTGCTGTTGTTCAAAAACTGGTGCCAGAATTTTAAATCGTTATCTTCCATTTGCCTTATTTTGTTTAAGTTAAATGAATCCAAACAACCTTCAGTGAAAGCAATGGGGAATATTAGAAATAATAAATTTTAATAAGGTAATTACTATGCATTATTTTCTTAAACTTATTTACAATATAATTAATAAAAGGGATGAAATTAATATTTCTGGTGTTAAAATTAAATCCGTTATGACCATGCATAGTGTATCTGTATCTGAAAACAAAACATATTATTGTTAATTTCTGTATTATTAGTAGAGAGTAAGAATAATTTATGAATATTTTTTCCACTCTGAAGTGTAGGCAGAGTTCAACCACTGACAATAACTGATTGAGTATATCACTAAATGTTTGGAAAGGCTATTCCACCATCTTCTGCAATACCAGTCAAAGGCTATTCTTGGTTTTCAAGGATGCCATAGAAACTTAAGTAATAATGCATTTATTTATTTAATATTTAATTATTTTTTATGAGGGGAAGTGATCAATGCCTGTACAAGATATAAAATGTTTGGTAAAATAGTTATCTTTATCAAAGCTAGTCTAGCATCTTTGGTGAAAAAATTTATTCCAATCCTCTAGTTGTTTTTTTATTATATTAATTAAACTTTTATAGTTCAGTTTTGTTGATTCATTCCAATTAGATTTTATCATTACACCTAAATATTTAAGTTGTTCATTTTTCCAATTAAACTCCTTATATTTTCCAAGTAATATACTTCTTTTTTTATTTATTAATAGTGTTTCAGTTTTATTATGGTTACATTTTAAACATGAGATTTTCTCAAAAGGCTTGATTGAATTAATAATATGTTCTATAGAAGAGTCAATATAAACAATTGTCAATAAAATATCATCAGCAAAGAGCTGAATCTTAGAACAATAGTTTTTATCAACAAGAAAACCTTTTATTTTGGTGTTTGAGTGACTTACTTATTAAGCTTAGGGAAGAATATAAGAATAGAGTATTGACAAATACTTAAAGTTTTAAAACATTTGCCTTATATAGGACCAGTGTGAAATAAGCTTTGTGAGGGTGTATGTAGATCAATGTGTGTATATCTCTTTAAGAAGCTATCCAAGAGCTTGCACAAGTGTATAAATACTGAGCACATGTGAGCCTGACTGCCATTTTGTAGTTAACTTTTGAGATGTAAGCATGTATGTATGTAAGGTCTGTCTGTCATCAGTTCCTTTATATTTTATGCTGCTGCTATCCATCCTGATTTGTTTTTATGTAATAAAGCATCTAAATGAACTACCCCACCTGTTCATCATCTGTGTTTAGAGGGATGAGCAACAGTGTATATCCTTAAATTATGTATAAATTATTCAGATTGTCACAAACATGTTTATTTACTGTTTCTCTGGACTTGCTCACCTTTTATCTATAAATGGACTACCTGCTTTCCTGTCTCACTGGGCACAACTAAAACATTTATTGGAGAATTTTTCTTTTTTTGTACTAAGATAATTTATAAGAAATTAACCACAATATCCTTGCTGGTAACTTTCTTTATATAGTATAAAGCCTTGGACTTATGTTAATGACACTCCTATCTCTGTTAGCATATAGCTTTGAGCCCTATTACATGTTCAAGGAATGGACCTACCACCTGTTGATTAAGCCAGAATAAATCAGTTTCAGTAGCTAATGCCTTGTATGTGTTTATCACTGGGAATGGACTGAGTTCCATCACTGCAGGAATATGTTAAAGTTCAGACTTAAGGTTAGCCTTGGGACCACAACCAGTTCTGTTTGAATTGCATTCACAAATGTACCAAGGCACCATGCAATGCATTCTTAAGTATGTGCCCCAGCTGGTGAATTAGGGCACAGAGGCCAGCCAGGGCAGTATTGCACATACCCCTGTTATGTTCATAGGCCACAAACCCCAGGCAGTGCAGCATGGCACACAGCAAAACCAAGAGATCATGTAGATTTGCCAGGGGATTAGGGTACATAGCCCAGTCTAGGCAACAGGGTACACAGCCCAAGTAGGATAGTAGGGAATCACAAATAATAAATTTGACTTTTTGTAAGAGGATAATTGCCTTGTCACTGCCAGTCACCCTCTATTAATGACTTAGTTTATCATTATGAAAATTCCTCCCAAAATTTGGAGACCACTGCCTAGGATAGCATGACATAGTAGAATGTCAAAGATCCAGAGGGAATGAACGATTTTGTGCATTAAGAAAAAAGCTATACAGTTGTGAGGTATAGGCTACAAGTAGCTTTTTTATCAGAGTCATATATCAAATGTCCAGGCTTTCATATCCTGTTCTTATCTACCAATTCTTGCCAGTTTTAGGTGTCCCTGCATGTCACTGTCTGTTCAATTTCAAAAGACTTGCTGCTATTTGAGCATCAGAGATTCAAAAATGCCTGCCTAGTGGGCGTTAATGGTTCATTTAAATTTGTATTAGTCTAAACAGAATCTGGAACAATCTTTCCTTCTGCTGCAGAAGCAAGCATAAGCAAACTTTTTGAGTGATATTTCAGCATTCTTGCTAAGGCAGAATCAGTTATGGTATTAAAAAAGCCAATAATACCCCCCAAATTAAAGATTGAAGTCCTATGAGAAATACAGGAAGACTGCTTTCCAGCTGAAAAGCAAGAAGAAACAAAATGCTCATAAATGATTCTACTGCTGAATCTTCAGTCAGGAACTTTTCCTACCAGCCATTACAGTTTCCCTTGTGCAATACAATAAAATGGAAACGTTTGTCAGTGCATCAGATACATTTATAACTTCCAACATAAATGCACCAGACAATATTGCAAGGTCCAAAGGACGTTAGGTTGCTTTACTACTTCTGCATTAAACAATCTCCTTCTGAATGTTGCAGTCATAAAGATAGTGGTCAGTGCACTAGAGCTAAGAGTAATTAATCCAGAGTATGATAACCGATACCTGACAGTGTGCAGAATGGGATTAATTAATCCAGAGTAAAATAACAGATACCAGCCAGTGTGCAGAATGGGATTAATTAATCCAGAGTATGATAACAGATAACAGACAGTGCAGAATGGGATTAATTAATGCAGTGTATGACAACAGATACCAGACAGTGTGCAGAATGGGATTAATTAATCCAGAGTATGATAACAGATACCAGACAGTGTGCAGATGGGATTAATTAATCCAGAGTATGACAACAGATACCATACAGTGTGAAGAATGGGATGAACTAATCCAGTGTATGATGACAGATACCAGACAGTGTGCATAATGGGATTAATTAATCCAGAGTAAGATAACAGATACCAGCCAGTGTGCAGAATGGAATTAATTAATCCAGAGTATGATAACAGATAACAGACAGTGTGCAGAATGGGGTTAAATAATCCAGAGTATGATAACAGATACCAGCTAGTGTGCAGAATGGGATTAATTAATGCAGTGTATGACAACAGATACCAGACAATGTGCAGAATGGGGTTAAATAATCCAGAGTATGATAACAGATACCATACAGTGTGAAGAATGGGGTGAACTAATCCAGTGTATGATGACAGATACCAGACAGTGTGCAGAATGGGATTAATTAATCCGGTGTATGATGACAGATACCAGACAATGTGCAGAATGGGATTAATTAATGCAGAGTATGACAACAGATAGCAGACAGTGTGCAGAATGGGATTAATTAATCCAGAGTATGATAACAGATACCAGACAGTGCAGAATGGGATTAATTAATGCAGTGTATGACAACAGATACCAGACAATGTGCAGAATGGGATTAATTAATCCCGAGTATGATAACAGATACCAGACAGTGTGTAGATGGGATTAATTAATCCAGAGTATGACAACAGATACCATACAATGTGCAGAATGGGGTTAATTAATCTAGTGTATGATGACAGATACCAGACAGTGTGCAGAATAGGATTAATTAATCCAAAGTATGATAACAGATACCAGACAGTGTGCAGAATGGGATTAATTAATCCAAAGTGTGATAACAGATACCAGACAGTGTGCAGAATGGGATTAATTAATCCAGAGTATGATAACAGATACCAGACAGTGTGCAGAATGGGATTAATTAATGCAGTGTATGACAACAGATACCAGACAATGTGCAGAATGGAATTAATTAATCCAGAGTATGACAACAGATACCAGACAGTGTTCAGAATGGGATTACCTGTGACCTTGAAGTCATGTGACTTTTTACAAAAGGACAGCTGTCTTGTCATTGACATTCACTCTCTATTAATGAATTAAGTTGTCATTAAGACAACAGAGTAAGTAAGAATGGATTAACTGTGACCTGGAAGTTATGGTCATAAATAATACAGAGCATATAGCAATGTGACCTGGAAGTTATGGCAACATATATTACTCTGAATTTAACAGTAGAATAGCTGTGTCCTTGAATATTACACAATATATAATGCTTGGTTAATTGTGACCTTGGCATCAATGATAACAGTTATTGCACATTATTTAACACTTGATTAATTGTGACCTTAAAGTCATGGTAACAGCTACTATGCAATATGTAAAATGGATTAATTGTACACTGAAATTCAGGTTAACATATACAGCACAGTATCTAACAACAGGTTAGTTAAGCAATAACCCACACCTGGGTGTGGGTAATGCTGGATTTACCCACGGTTGGTGTGGTTTGGTCACGAGGGTGAAGCCTGAGTGACCAAACAAAGACAACCATCAGTAAATCCAGCATTACCCACACCCAGAAGTGGGTTATTGCTATTATACAATGCCATTATTTAAGGAAAAAAAATACTTACTTTTCTTAAATGATGGCATTGTATAATGCCTCCATGCTGCCCTTCCGCAGCTGTCCAGTATCCTGGGGCAGTTCTGATGTACTGCATATGCGTATGCTTATGCAGTACATCAGAGCTGTGTGTAGAGGAAGCAACGTAGAAAGGAAGATCTCCGTTGCTTTTTTAAAGCTGTCTCGCTATGTTAAACGAGTTTAACATAGCGAGATATCTTTAAAAAGACCAACGTAGAAAGGAAGATCTCTGTTGCTTTTGTTTTTAAGATATCTCACTATGTTAAACTCATTTAACATAGCAAGATTACAGCAACGGAGCTCTTCCTTTCTCCGTTGCTACCTAACACAAAAAAAATCAAGACTTACACTAATGGAAAAAGTCTGGGTGACCAGACCTTTTTCCATTAGTATAAGGCGGATTTACAATGGGCACGCTGGTTGGGATGGCCAATCAGTGTGCACGTTTTGAATACTAACAGGCAGTCATTGTATAATTGCTATTTTGACATCATGGTAACACATACTACACAGTAGCTAATGAAAGATTAGTTGTGAACTAAAATTCATGTTACCAGATATTGCACTTTATGTGACAATGAATTAAAAGGGACCTTGAAGTCTTATCAAAGCATCTCCTGCTTTGCTTTCTATAAGAACCAATGGAAACTGGTGTTGTCTGCTCACTACATTTTGCCTTAGTTAAGAAATTAGCACTTTCCCAGTTGTACAGCTCTATTTGCCTGTTACATCTAAATGCACTGGGCAACACGTATGTTGTATGGAATGTTGGGATAGGATTACTGTTGAATTCAATGTGTCCTGTGTGATGTGGCCTCTGAGTAGTTCATTGTGTTGTCTTCCATGGAAAACAAAACTTGCTTGACACCCATTTGCAATTTTGGCAACTTTTCAGTTGTATCAAGTTTATCATAATCTTGAGCCCCAGTTGCAGCTTCTTAATACCCTGCAGTTTAATTGGATCATCAGTGCATGCTGTACCAGCGAGGAGACCCTCTCCCCAATGTCACAGAGCACAAGTCTCTAACACATGAAATAATGAGACAGATCTTGGATGTGTGCAGGCCTATTCATCAGCATTTACTTTCACCAGTGCAGCATTAGCAGGATAACAGACGCTGTGGTGTGCACTGAGGAGCTCTGACAAAGCCTAACAGTGCCAGTTATTTAATGATATATACACATACATTATATCCAACCTTCACAGATATAAATATTACTAGTCTTTTCATGAGGTAGATAGTTTTACATATGCACATGCACGTAATTTTATATTGTGATCAGTTGCATTCAGGCATTCCCTGAAAATGTTATCTTTGATCATGTACAAAGCTAAGTCACTTAATTCTTATAAAGCAACGTATTTCAACAACAGTACTTTTTAGCCTTTTGAATTGTTTTGAGTGGCTAATTAGCTTCCTCAGTAGGGCTGCCATACATTGAGTAATTGAGAAAGACTTTGACTCGCCCAGATGGTTTGACCTCGGAATTCTACAAATATTTTAGTGAGATTTTGAGCAGTGTATTGTCACAGACTTTTAATTATATCACTCTAAATAGAATTAATGATCCTCATTTTAATGCCTCAAGGACAGTTTTGATATTAAAAGAGAAAGGTGATTCCAAAAATCCTGATAATTACAGGCCTATATCACTTTTGAATATGGACATGAAAATCATGACATCCATTCTGGCGAGTAGGCTGAAAAAGGTAATAAACCCAATAATATCAGAGGAACAGGCGGGGTTTATGGATGGGAGGCAGACCACGGATAATACCTTACGCTCCATACTTTAATCTCTTATAGAAATATAAAACCTGAATTTGTATGCCCTAATTATTGATGCTCAGAAAGCATTTGATAGGGTTAATTTGGATTATTTATTTGATACATTACCTTATTTTAATATACCGCAGGAGTTTATCTCAATGTTAAGGATACTATATAGAAATGCATACACAAATTTATTTATAAATCACGAATGCTCGAATAGGATAAAAATCATAAATGGTACCCAAGGCTGCCCATTATCTCCCATCTTATTTAATCTTTACTTGGAGCCTTTATTTTTACACCTTAAGCAAAATGTTTTATAATTCTCCTGTACTGTATGGAATAAAGGTTAGGATGGCTGCCTATGCAGATGATTTAAACATATATTGTACCACACCTGTTTCCGGTACTATAAAAATATTTGCTGCAATAGAAATCTTTGAGAGAATTTCCAATTACAAGCTAAATTTTAAAAAATCTAAAATATTCCCATTAAAGACACCCACACCTTTTTCAATGCTACCATTAATAGGACAAGTATTGACGGAAGAAAAGATAAAATATATGGGAATTGTCTTCTCAACTGAAAATAGAGATTTTTTTATTAACAATGTAAAGTCAACTACAGATCAAATAACATTGGATCTTGAAAGATGGAGTAGATTGAAGTTACCGATGATGGCAAGAGCAGCTATCATAAGAATGAATGTTCTTCCTAGAATGTTACATATTTCTAGAGCTGCACAACTCAGAATTACCAAAACATTCTTCAAACAGCTTCATATAAGATTGGGAAGATTTCTTTGGGAACCTAGGAAGACGAGAATTTCATATGAAAAATTGATGGCTCCAAAAAATAAGGGGCGGCTGGAATTACGGATTTGAAATGTACTATTTAGTGATTCAGGCCAATAGGATTTTAAAGACGTCTTACTTCGATAGTGATAATAGAAAATGGACACCCAAATGGGTGCTCTTAACATACAAGCATATAAATGGAGTCAACGCTAAAGCATTACCCTTTTTAAATAATTGGACAATGAGTAAATATAAGCAAATGGAGCACATCAAAAGTTATGTAACAGCAATTCAAACTCTTTTCGCTTCCTTAAATTTACTGAAATATATGATGGTTTTCCAACCGTTTCATAGGAACCCAAATTTAACAATTGCTGGTCAATTGATTGATCTAAAGAAATTCCCTTTAATCATGGAGTTAACTGTACTCGATTTATATCCTTTTCCAGGAGTACCAGTACAGGATATTTTAAAAGAAATAGAACTCCCTATTTCCTATTTAATTATAGTAAGACAGCTAAAAGACTTGGTTATAAACTATTTTAACAACTTTGAAATGAAAGGGGAGATTTAATCATTTCTCATAATCTATGGGAAGCGCTGTTGCAGGATAGAAAATATATAACCGCAGCATATAAATTGATAAAAGAGAGGAAGTATAATAATTATATTCTTTTATCGAGTTACTGGAGAGAAATTGATATTCCCAGACGACAATAAGATATTGGAGGCATTTAAATTAACATTAAAGTCCGTATCCCTTCAGAAATTAGTATTTACGCAGCTGATGATATTTAACAATGCATACTATACTCGTCTCACTTTGCACAAATTTGATGCAAAGAATTCACCCATATGCCCACATTGCTTTGATCAGACAGCAGATTTGCTTCACATGTTCTGGAGTTGTAAGTGCATTTATAAATTGTGGAATTCATTAAAATTGCAGTTACAAAATGGGTTACCAAAATTCAACACTCTCTTGGGAGTTTATGATTCTTCATATTCCCCCGGAGAATCTAAATAAATCAAAAACGATTGTAATTATGAATATTTGCCTATTAATGAAATTATATATAGCCACAAATTGGTTGAACCCAGCCCAGACATCGTGGGAAAATTTCAGATTGTTGGCAATACAAAACATCTTAGCGCATAAACTGTTAATTAGTGATCACAAGAAAAATATCAACAACATAAAAATCTGGGAGCAAATGTTTAATATTATTTTGGCTTAAGAGGTTACTATCCACTTTTTCTCGGGAACCAGAATATAGTCTAAATCAACCTTAGATTAGATAGAAAATGTACAGAAAAGACAGATTGTTGGCTTGGATTTGTTAATGTTGGATTTTTTATTATTTTCCTTTTGATTGTTAGTGCTGTACCTTTGATCAATACATGAGGTTGATATATATGTGAAATTAACCAATGGAAGCATTTTGTATATATTGTATATAATGTGTGAATTTGTAATATGGTTGTGAAAAGTAATAAAAATTGATTATTGAAAAAAAAAAGAGAAAGACTTTGACTCACAGTTGTGATGACATTCCAGGAGCTACTTCAGATAACTCATCATTACACAATCATAATGTTCTGGAGTCACACGAGCATTCAGGATCGGTTTGTCTGCTGTAAGAAGTAATTATCGATACACCTCTTTCTATATTTCTCTGGATATATCCTCAACTTCTTTTTTTGCTTGAGTCATTGTAAACACAGTCTCTATATTTAACCAAACCATTATGAATCATTTTCAATTTGAACAAATGTCTTCCTTTTCTGCTCAGTAACTTTCAGTCCTCAGTATGAGGATTCATTTGGGGACATGATGGCTTGCAGGCAAAGAATACCAATTTTCAAACAAAAATACAAAAATCCACAATTGTTTAAAAAAAAAAAAAAATATATATATATATATATATATATATATATATATATATATATATATATATATAGGTTCCCTGATTCAACTGTCGGGTTGGATGCCTTCTGTGCAGGGCTTGCATGTCCTCCCTGTGTGTTCGCATGGATTTTCTTCCACATTCCAACAACATGTAGTATGTGGATTGGACACACTAAATTGGCCATAGGTGTGAGTGCACACATGAGTGTGTAGAGCAGAAGTGCCATGGCAGGGCTAGCCATCTGCTGGTGAAAACCTTGGCTCGAGATGATTGTCACTGTTGAAATGACACCATGAACCCATATGCAGTTGTGGATATATATATATATATATATATATATATATATATATATATATATATATATATATATATATATATATATATTTTTTTATGGATTCACTTCTGATATACAGTATCTCAAGACCAGAATAACGAAACTCCCAAATCACTAAATCCCAAAATGCCAATGCTCAAAACACCAAACCCTCCCTGACATAAAAACACACAAAATGACAAAAAATTAAATAACAAAACACACTAACTACTCTATATAGGGGTATCAAACTCAAGTCAGGGACTGCACCCCTCACACCCCCTCCTACTTATATATACTGACTCTGAGGTCGCACTAACACAAAAACAGCAACATACCTACCTCTACAAGCCATACACTCTCATTACACACACAACACACATGTAAAACAATCACCACACTCAACACCCAACACACACACCCTCACCCACCTACCCTAAACTGCACCTACAAGATCCAAAAATATAACAAAAACACATCCCTACCCTAAATCCTTAACTACTACACACTTACCTACATCTCCGAACAAAACCACACACTGACCACCATCTTCAACTCACACACCACTACGTTTTAAAGACACAGCTCACTATACACACACACTGGGAAATTCTTACTGCACATCCAACATTTTTATATTCAACAAAGTGCAGTTTCGACAAACTGCACTTTCGTTCTTCTGGTCTTGAGATACTGAAATTTGATATTTCACTATTTCAAGCATCAGAAGTGAACCTATATATATATATATATATATATATATATATATATATATATATATATATATATATATATATATATATACATATATATATATATATATATATATATATATATATATATATATATATATATGTATGGGTCTCGGACACATGCTCGACTAGCATATGTCCGAATCACGAAACATCAAATACACATACACAAAAGCGCTTAACATTGAAAAGAGCTTCCATGTATGTGTAGTTCAAAAAAAAAATCTACTTTATTATTCTCACTCCGAGATAGCATTACAGTGGGGAAAAGGGAATTTTCCCTTACCCGCCCACACTGTAGTCCATTATACAAAACAGGCACACATACACGGAAGCGCTTGTGATGTTAAGCGCTTTCGTGTATGTGTGTTCGATGTTTTGTGATTCGGACATATCCTAGTCGAGCATGTGTCCAGATCCCATATATATATATATATATATATATATATATATATATATATATATATATATATATATATATATGGGTTCCATCAGTATGTTCAGAGTTTCACTACTTCGAACCCCACATCACCGAGTCCACTTGTTCGAAGTAGTGAAACTTCGAACATTGACTTCGGCAGTCACACTACAGCGCGGAATGGGAATATTCCCTTTTCTCCACTGTAGTGTGATCTTGGAGTTGGTATATTTAAGTAGGGGTGTGTGGGGGTTGCAGGGGGGCTTTTATTTTTGTTTCGGGTACTAGACTTCAGCAAAAGTGCACTTTCATTTAAGTGGACTTTCGCTGAAGTGTAGGGTCTTCTGCTTAATTTTGGAGAAGTGTCTTTTTGATGTAGACCCATATATATATCTGTATATATATATATATATATATATATATATATATATATATATATATATATATATATATATATATATCTACATATATATATGTGGCTGTGGTGGTGCATGGTTAGCATTGTCACCTCACAGCAAGAGGTTCTCCCATTTGATTCTCAGCTGGAGCGCCTTCTGTGTGGAGTCTGCATATTCTGCCCGTGGTTAAGTGACGTTTAAAGACATGCAGGTAGGTGCATGCGTGAATGAGTGTACCTTCTTTGAAGGTTGGGCATCGGACTGGAAACTCAGCACCATAAAAATCCACTGCCAAGCATTAGCGGACTGGAGTTCCACTGTGGCGACCCCTAACCAGGAAAAGTCGTTAGACAAACAACAACAAATATACATGTTATGTGTATGTACACAGGTCTCCCATATTGTGATCCTCTGTTGACCCTGCCTGTTCTCAGTGTTATTTGTACATACTCAGGTCCCCCATACTGTGATCCTATGCTGACCCTGCCTGCTGTTAGTTTTATTTGTATGTAGACAGGTCTCCCATACTATGATCCTATGCTGACCCTGCCTGTTCTCAGTGTTATTTGTATATACACAGGTGTCCCATTCTGTGATTCTATGCTTACACTGCCTGTTCTCAGTGTCATTTGTATGAAAACAGGTCTTAAATACTGTGATCCTCTGCTGACCCTGTCTGTTGTTTGTGTTATTTGTATGCACACAAGTATCCCATATGCTGATCCTATGCTAACCCTGTCTGGTATTAGTGTTATTTGTATGTACACAGGTCTCCCATACTGTGATTCTGTGCTTATCATGCCTGTTGGTAGTGTTATTTGTATGTACACAGGTCTCCCATACTGTGATCCTATGCTGACCCTTCCTGTTAGTGTTATTTGTATGTACACAGGTGTTCCTTACTGTGATCCTATGCTGACCCTGTCTGTGCACAGTGTTATTTGTATGTACACAGTTCTAACATACTGTAATGCTATGCTGACCCTGCCTGTTGTTAGTATTATTTGTATGTACACAGGTCCCCCATACTGTGATCCTATGCTGACGCTGCCTGTTCTCAGTGTTATTTGTATGTACACAGGTCTCCCATGCTGTGATCCTATGCTGACCCTGCATGTTGTTAGTGTTATTTGCATGTACACACATCTCCCATACTGTGACCTATGCTGACACTGCCTTATCTCAGTGTTATTTGTATGTACACAGGTCTCCCATACTGTAATCCTATGCTGACCCTTCCTCTTAGGGTTATTTTATGTATACATGTCTCCCACACTGTGATCCTATGCTGACCCTGCCTTTTAGTGTTATTTGTATGGTCAAAGGTCTTGCATACTGTGATCCTATGCTGACCCTGTCTGTTGTTAGGGTTATTTGTATATACACAGGTCTCCCATACTGTGATCCAATGCTGACCCTGCCTGTTGTTAGTGTTATTTGTATGTACACAGGTCTCCCAAACTTTGATCCTTTGCTGACCCTGCCTGTTGTTACCGTTATTTGTATGAACACAGGTCTCCCATACTGTGATCCAATGCTGACCCTGCCTGTTTTAGTGTTATTTGTATGTACACAGGTCTCCCATACTGTGATCCTTTGCTGACCCTGCCTGTTGTTAGTGTTATTTGTATGTACACAGGTCTCCCATACTGTGATCCTTTGCTGACTCTGCCTGTTGTTGGTGTTATTTGTATGTACACAGGTCTCCCATGCTGTGATCCTATGTTGACCCTTCTGTTCTCTGTGTTATTTTTATGTACACAGGTCTCCCATACCACCCTAGAAAACAAAAATGGGAAGAAACTGAGGGTAATGCTGCTCAATGCCAGAAGTCTAAATCTCAAAATGCACGCACTCGAGGCCCTTCTCAGTATGGAGAACATCAATGTCTGTGCTGTAACTGAAACCTGGTTCAAGGCTCCTGAGAGTACCCCGGCACTATTAGGTTTTACCTCATATCATGCGTTCCGGACCCAAAACCCGGACCACACCACAAAAGGAGGGGGTGTATCTATATTCATAAAGGATACCCACACCTCCAGGTTGGTGGCAATGCACGAAGCTTCGGAAACCATCCAGGTGCAACTAACCATAGGCAAAACTGCTCTACAAATTGTAGCATGCTACAGGCCACCCTCTCAAACTCAGGAACCCCACACAGCCTTCCTGAAGACACTGGAGGGTATAAATGTATCTCCAAACACCATCATATTGGGTGACTTCAACTACCGAATATAGACTGGGAACATTACTCAAGCCCTAACTTTCTAGCCCAACGGTTCCTGGAGTTCATAAATTAAATGCCATGGAACAGCTAGTCACTGTTCCCACGAGAGGGAAAATATACTAGATCTCATTGTCACAAACATGGGCACAAGCTGCTCCACACCCCAAGGATATGCCTCATTGGTGAGATCTGATCATAAACTAATCTCACTGGAAATCCACAGCCCCGCCCCACCCCAAAGAAAAAGACCATAGTGAAGAACTTCTCTAAAGCAAACTTCACACTACTCAAGACTGGTGTGGTATCCTTCAAGGCCCCTGAGCCAGAGGAAACCACAACCCAAGCTGTGAAGCCCTTACAAATGCCTTCTATGAACACCTCCAGGACTGCATGGATCAGGCAATCCCAAATAAAACCAAGACTCTTTCCACAAAGGGCAAACGTCCAGTCTGGTGGACCCCAGCCATTAACAAACTTTACAATAAGAGGAGAAAGCTATTACATGATAGAACAAAATCCATAAAAGGGAAGTCACCCCTTATCATTATTAGTAAAAAAATACGAGCACTCATAAAATCAACTAAGGCCAATTTTGAGAGAAAAATTGCCATGGATTCAAAGGACAATCATAAGGCATTTTTCAGCTATGTTAGGAACCTGGGTGGAAACTCCCAGATATGCTCAGAATTAGTCCAATATTATACAAAAATCACTGAACCCACAGACATTGCCAACATACTGGCAGACAGGTTCAGTGCAAACTTCACCCTCTCCCCTAAAGGAGAGATAACTATCCCAGCCGAGTGTAGCCTCCCGGACATCTCAAATGCGCAGGTGAAAGCTGCTCTCTCTAAAGCTAAAAACACAGCATCAATGGGACTGGATGGTGTCCCCGGCTGTGTGCTACACGAGCTAAATGAGGAATTAAACCCGCACATAAGGCAGCTGTTTAATCTCAGCCTTACCACAGGATACGTGCCCAAGGAGTGTGACGGCAACTGTGGTCCCACTCCACAAAGGCGGTGCCTCTACGGACCCTGGTAATTACAGTCCCATAAGCTTAACAAATCTAGTCTGCAAAGCTATGGAGAGGATCATAATGGAGCTCATAAACAAAGATATAGGGGACTTGCAGACATTGGACCCGACCCAGTTTGGCTTTGTCAAGGGAAGATCATGCCTTTTGAACTTGGTCGACTTCTTCAAACAGTCACCAAGGCCATTGATGAGGGAAAGGCAGTCCATACAACCTACCTTGACCTTGCAAGGCTTTGACACAATACCCCACTCGGTATTGTAGAAAACTTACCAGCTTAAATGTAAACCCATATGTCACAAGATGGGTTGCAAACTGGCTTAAGGACAGAACCCACAGGGTTAGAGTTGCTGGCGCTGTGTCAGACTCCAAGCCGGTCACAAGTGGTGTCCCACAGGGCTCGGTCCTTGGCCCCTATTGTTTGGCATCTACTTCTCAGAAGTACAGGCCAACATGGGAGGACTTTATTGACAAAGTTTGCAGACGACTGCAAACTGGCCATAGTGGAAAGTGCATCGGACACGGATATCCTTCAGAAGGGACTCACGGAAACAGATAGCTGGTGCCAGAGCCATGGCCTGAAGTTAAACGCCAAAAATGTATAGTCATACCCTTCGGGAAAACAAGGTAACCCCAAGCTACCATATAGGTGGCAATCCACTAAGCACAGAAGAGGTTATCAGGGACCTGGGGACCCAGGTTGACAGTGGCCTTTCTTTGACACTCACATTGCTAAAGTGGTTAGAAAGACCTTCTACATTGCCCACCTGATCATGAAGGGATTCACATCCAGATCTAGTGAGGTCATTGTTCCCTGTACTCTTCACTTATCAGACCAATGATCGAGTACAATGCCCCATTCGGGATGTATCTCACCCGACATCTGCAGCAATTGAGAGACCCCAAAAGTTCCTCACCAAAAGGATAAAGGGACTCCAAAATCTGTCATATGCTGCCAGATTGAAGAAACTCCAGCTCTATTCAGTCGCATACCGTCTGCTCAGAGGTGACATGTGCCTGACATACAAGGCCATGTCCAACCCGGAATTAATGGACATGCTCCACCTCAAAAAATCCAAATCCACCAAAACCACTAGAGCAAGTGACTTAAACCTTAGCACGGATATAAATAGGACGTGCTGGAGGGATAGATTTATCACTCAGAGACTCCCTATGTTGTGGAATAAAATCCCGGTCCATGTGAGGCAGAGCACCTCGCTGACTCTGTTCAAGAGAAATCTAGATCTGTGGATGGGAGATCGTAGGTTTACCCCGGGAATCATATCTGTGTCACTGCTGGACAGAGGCACAACAAACTAATGGGCACAGTATTTTTTCATATAAGGGGTGGCGTAAGCCACAAAAATTTGGGCTAGGCTTATAAATGCCTTAGGGCAGATAGCCTAGTATAAACCTATGAACCTATGAACCTATGTAGTCCTATGCTGACACTGGCTGTTAGTGTTATTTGTATGTACACAGGTCTCCCATACTGTGATTCTTTGCTGACTTTGCCTGTTCTCAGTGTTATTTGTATGTACTCACGTGTCCTATACTGTGATACTATGCTGACCCTGCCTGTTGTTAGTGTTATTTGTATGTCCACAGGTCTCCCATACTATGATCGTATTCTGACCCTGTCTGTTGTTAGTGTTATTTATATGTACACAGGTCTCCCATACAGTGATCCTATGCTGACCCTGCCCATTGTTAGTGTTATTTGTATATACACAGGTCTCCCATACTGTGATCCTATGCTGACCCCGCCTGTTAGTGTTATTTGTATGTGCACAGGTCTCCCATACTGTGATCCTATGCTGACCCTCTCTGTTGTTACTGTTATTTGTATGTACACAGGTCTCCCATACTGTGATCCTATGCTGACCCTGCCTGTTCTCAGTGTTATTTGTATGTACACAGGTCTCCCATACTGTGATCCTATGCTGACCCTGCCTGTTGTTAGTGTTATTTGTATGTACACAGGTCTCCCATACTGTGATCCTATGCTGACCCTCTCTGTTGTTACTGTTATTTGTATGTACACAAGTCCCCCATACTGTGATCCTATGCTGACCCTGCCTGTTCTCAGTGTTATTTGTATGTACATAGGTCTCACATACTGTGATCCTATGCTGACCATGCTTGTTCACAGTTTTATTTGCATGTATCCAGATGCCCATACTGTGATCCTATGCTGACCCTGTCTGTCCCTTGTTTCATAGTTTCATAGTTTAGTACTAGGCTATCTGCCCTGGGGCATTTATAAGCCTAGCCATAGTGATGTGGCTTTCACCACCCCTTGTAGTGGTACTAAAGTGTACAGAATAGATTTAGAATACTGTGCCTCTGTCTGGTAGTGACACATTGAAGACCCCTTTATTTAATAGAATTAGTTTACTGTGCCTCTGTCTAGTAGTGACACAGGGATGACCCCCGGGGTAAACCTACGATCTCCCATCCACTCGTCAAGATTTCTCTTGAAGAGAGTCAGTGAGGGGCTCTGCCTAACATGAACTGGGACTCTGTTCCAGAGTGTGGGAAGCCTCTGAGTTATGAATCTGTCCCTCCAGCATGTCCTATTCATATTTGTGCTGAGGTTTAAATCTTTAGCTCTCGTGGTTCTGATGGATTTGGATTTTTTGAGGTGGAGCATGTCCATCAATTCCTGATTGGACATGGCCTTGTACATCAGGCACAGATCACCTCTGAGCAGGCGGTATGGTACTGAATAGAGCTGGAGTTTCTTTAGTCTGGCAGCATATGACATATGTTGGAGACCCTTGATCCTCTTGGTGAGGTACTTCTGGGGTCTGTCCAGCTGTTGTAAGTGCTGGGTGAGGTACATACCAAATGGGGCATTGTACTCAATCATGGGCCTGATAAGGGAGGAGTATAGGGGTACAATGACCTCCTTTGATCTGGATGTGAAACCCTTCATGATAAGGTGGGCAAGGTAGAAAGTCGTTCTAACCACTTTGGCAACGTGGGTGTCAAATGAGAGGTCACTATCGACTTGGGTCCCCAGGTCTCTGATTACTTTTTCCATACTCAGTGGGTTACTGTCTATGTGATAATTTGTGGGTACTTTGTTTTTCCCAAAGGGGATGACTATACATTTCTTGGCATTCAGTTTTAGGCCATGATTCCGGCACCAGTTGTCCGTTTCAGTGAGGCCTTTCTGTAGGATGTGTGTGTCAGCTGGTGTATCGACTATGGCGCCTAGTTTGAAGTCATCTGCGAACTTTGTCAGCCACAACCCTCCCATGTTTGCTTTCACATCTGAGAAGTAAATGCCGAACAAGAGGTGTCCCACGACAGAGCCCTGTGGGACACCACTTGTGACTGGCTTTGAGTCTGACATGACTCCCGCAATTTTGACTTTATGGGTTCTGTTCTTTAGCCAGTTTGCAACCCATCTTGTGACATATGGATTTACATTTAAGCTGTTGAGCTTGTCTATGATGCCTGAGTGGGGTATTGTGTCGAAGGCCTTAGCCAAGTCCAGGTAGGCTGTATGGACTGCTTTGCCCTCATCAATGGCTCTAGTGACTGTTTTGAAAACGTCAACCAGGTTCAAAAGGCAGGATCTGCCCTTCACAAAGCCAAACTGGGTGGGATCAAGTGTCTGTAGGTCCCCAATGTCACTGTTTATGAGTTCCATAATGATTCTTTCCATAGCTTTGCAGACCAGGCTGGTTAAGCTTATGGGGCGGTAGTTCCCAGGGTCTGTAGAGGTTCCTCCTTTGTGGAGTGGGACCACTGTTGCTGTACGCCAGTGTTCAGGTACATATCCTGTAGTAAGGCTAAGGTTAAATAGCATTTTTATATGCGGGTTTAGCTCCTCTTGGAGTTCACGTAGCACGCAACCAGGGATACCATCAGGTCCCATTGTTGCTGTGTTTTTTGCTTTGCTGAGGGCAGCTCTCACCTGGCCATCTGAGATGACAGGGAGGTTACATTCAGCTGGGATAAGTATTTCTTCTTTTGGGGGTGAGGGAGGGGAGAAATTTGAACTGAACCTGTCTGCCAGAATGTTGGCAATATCTGTGGGTTCAGTGAATTTTTTGTCGTTGTGTACTAACTCTGAGCATATCTGAGGGTTTCCTCCCAGGTTTCTAACATAACTGAAGAAGGCCTTGTGGTTATCTTTAGTGTCCTTGGCGATTTTTCTCTCAAAGTTGGCCTTGGATGTTTTTATGAGAGAACGTAGCTTTTTACTAGTGCTGATCAGAGATGCCTCCCCTTTATGGGATTTTGCTCTGTCTTGCAGTAGCTTCCTTCTTTTGTTATACAATTTGTTTATGGCTGGGGTCCACCAGACAGGATGCTTTCTTTTGGTGGAGAGGGTCTTGGTTTTATTTGGGATTGCATGATCCATGCATTCTTGGAGATGTCCGTAGAAAGCATTTGTGAAGGATTCAGCATTGTGGGTTGTTGTTTCCACTGGCCCAGTGGGCTTAAAGGATACCATCTCAGTCTTAAGAAGTGTAAAGTTGGCTTTTGAGAAGTTTTTCACTGTAGTCTTTTGTGCTGGGGGGTGGAGGTGGGATATGTATATCCAGGGTGATTAGTTTGTGGTCAGATCTCACTAGTGAGGGGTATACTTCCGGTGTGGAGCATTTTGTCCCCATGTTAGTGATGATCAGGTCTAGTATATTATCTCCCCTTGTGGGAGAGGTGACTAGCTGTTCCATTGCATTTGAGTTTATGAATTCCAGGAACCTTTGGGCTAGGGTGTTAGGGCTAGAATAGTGCACACAGTCTATGTTAGGGTAGTTGAAGTCTCCCAATATGATGGTATTTGGTGAGACATTTATATCCTCCAATGTCTTCAGGAAGGCTGAATGGGGTTCTTGAGATTGGGAGGGTGGTCTGTAACATGCAACTAGTTGTATAGCAGTTTTGCCTATGGTTAGTTGCACCTGGATGGTCTCCGATGCTTCATGTGTTGCCACTAACCTGGAGGTGTGGGTATCCTTGATGAATATGGACACTCCCCCTCCTTTTGTGGTTCGGCCCGGGTTTTGGGGCCAAAAAGCATGATACGAGGTAAAGCCTGGTAGCGCTGGGGTGCTCTCAGGAGCCTTGAACCAGGTTTCAGTTACTGCACAGACATCGATGTTCTCCATACTGAGGAGTGCTTCGAGAGCCTGCATCTTGAGATTTAGACTTCTGGCGTTGAGCAGCATTACCCTTAATTTTTTTCCATTTTTGTTTTTTAAGGAGGTGGGTTTGTCTTTTGAACCTTGCCTAAAAAAGGAACTATGGGGGTGGCAAGAGCCTTAGCCAATATCCGGAAGCCCAGTGGTGACAGGTGCAAGCCGTTCCTTGCGAAGCAGCGTGGCTTGTCCAGCATGTCATCCCAAGCAGACAGACATTGGATCCCCCTAGAATGACACCAGTAATTGAGCCAATTATTAAAGCTGATCATCTTGTCTTTGTATTGTGGCATCATTCTTGGTGAGGGCAAGATGCTGCTCAGGGTCAGGGTCATACCAGCCTGGGCTACATAATCAGAGAGCTCCTCTATGTCTCTTTTCATGTAGTCCAGGGAGGTACGTTTCAGGTCATTCACGCCGGCATGGACAATGACAAAGTCATATTTGTACGTGCCTTTGAGTGACCTGAGTGGGTGTGTTATGTGGCGGATCCTAGCCCCCGATAGGCAGCTCACCATTACCCTCTCCTTGTTCAGCCTGGTAAGCGGAACGTCAGTGTGTCTGACTATAGAGTCACCTATCACTAGTGTATCAGGCATAGTGTTTGGCCTTAAGGGCTGTGATTGTTTGACACACCGATTTATTGAAGTATGTGTTGCATGTGTTATGTTTTGAGGTGGTGGATTTTTGGGTGTCTGCTTTGGGAGCCTCTGTTGTTTTGGTAAGTTTTTTATTAGAGCCTCCGAGTATGTCTTTGTGTTATTATGTGTTTGGTTTGCAGTTGGGGTAGGTCTATGTGTGACTGGGTTTGTTGTGTGTGTGGTTACCTTCTCCTCCTGTCTGGTCTTGTCAGTCCTGAGTTGAGAGAGTTCAGTCTCCAGTTTGGCAATATAGTTGCATCTCTCACATGTATTTGTGTTTGTTGGGAGGAGGAGAGGGTTGTCTGTGTACATGAGACAATTGTAGCATTGTCTCAAGATTCCCAGATTAACCAGCTGAACAGGAGAGGATGCTAGTAATCTACCACTCGACATGCTAGAATATTATAAGACAGTGCTGTGCCTTTAAGGGAAGTGGGTATTCACAGGGGTGGTAGGTGGATGTAGTGCTTACTTTAGTTTGAGAGTGCTTACTTAGAAGAGAAGTTTTGAGAACAAGTGCTAGGCTTATAATATAGTGAGTAGACTGGTTATTCTAAGAGTAGAGCTTTCTAAGGGAAAATTTGAAGAGTAGACTTGGCGGAGCCAGAGAAAGTTTAACCTTGTTTAACTGGCGCTGCTCTATGGGCACAATCGCGCAAATGTGGATTTTAAACAGGGAACTTCAAAAGAGCTAGAAATGGTCCAAAACAATCAATTACTACAGCTCTTGTGCTGAGGTCACTCCTTCAGGGACAGGTAGGCTGCTCAAGGCTCCCCACTCCCACAGGTGAGCAAAGAAGCTTCCTTCTATCCAAGTAAAGTAATGGACAACACAGGAACTACACCACAGCCCAGAATACAGCAAAGCCTGTAAACTGGTCTAAACTAGTCGAGGAGAGGCGGGAAAACAAGGATTATTTTTTTGTTTTTTTTTGTTTTTCAGATAGAAAGCACACAGAAATGCAGAAAACAGTAATAAATCAGTTACACAGGCTAGCACACTTTAGTGGGCAGCCTCAACAGTTAAATTAAACAAACAAACAAACTTTCGACCAATTTTCGACCAAATGTAACTTTAAGTGCAGATATTATATAATGCAACAAACAGTTAAAAAACACTTTAAGCTTGTTCAAAGTAAGCAAGAGAAGGTATTTCAAGTAAAAAACAGCAAAAATACTTAAATAAGGAAAGTAGTCGCTTTTCTCAGTTCTCTGTAGCTAGGACCACTCTGCAGGACCACGTGGAGCTGTCTCTGAGTAGTATAGCCAGAAAAAAATGCCCAGAGGCGGATTTTAAACAGGGAACTTCAAAAGAGCTAGAAATTGTCCAAAACAACCAATTACTACAGCTCTTGTGCTGAGGTCACTCCTAGTGTAATTTGTATGTACACAGGTCTCCCATACTGTGATCCTATGCTGACACTGCCTGTTAGTGTTATTTGTATGTACACAGGTCTCCCATACTACGATCCTATGCTGTCCCTGCCTGTTAGTGTTATTTGTATGTACACAGGTCTCCCATGCTGTGATCCTATGCTAACCCTGCCTGTTGTTAGTGTTATTTGCATGTACACACATCTCCCATACTGTGACCTATGCTGACACTGTCTTATCTCAGTGTTATTTGTATGTACACAGGTCTTCCATACTGTAATCCTATGCGGACCCTTCCTCTTAGGGTTATTTTATGTACACATGTCTCCCACATTGTGATCCTATGCTGACCCTGCCTTTTATTGTTATTTGTATGGTCAAAGGTCTCGCATACTGTGATCCTATGCTGACCCTGTCTGTTGTTAGTGTTATTTTTATATACACAAGTCTACCAAACTTTGATCCTTTGCTGACCGTGCCTGTTGTTTGTGTTATTTGTATGTACACAGGTGTCTCATAATGTGATCCAATGCTGACCCTGACTGTTGTTAGCATTATTTGTATGTACACAGTTCTCCCATACTGTGATCCTATTCTGACCCTGCCTGTTGTTAGTGTAATTTGTATGTACACAGGTCTCCCATACTGTGATCCTATGCTGACACTGCCTGTTAGTGTTATTTGTATTTACACAGGTCTCCCATACTGTGGTCCTACGCTGAGCCTGTCTATTCTCAGTGATATTTTATGTACACAGGTCTCCCATGCTGTGATCCTATGCTGACCCTTCTGTTCTCAGTGTTATTTCTATGTACACAGGTCTGCCATAGTGTGATCCAATGCTGACCCTGCCTGTTGTTAGTCTTATTTGTACGTACACAGGTCTTCCATACTGTGATCCTTTGCTGTCCCTGCCTGTTGTTAGTGTTATTTGTATTTACACAGGTGTCCCATACTGTGATCCTATGCTGACCTTGCCTGTTCTCAGTGTTATTTGTATGTACTCACGTGTCCCATACTGTGATACTATGCTGACCCTGTCTGTTAGTGTTATTTATATGTACACTGGCCTCCCATACTGAGATCCTATGCTCAGCCTGGCTGTTGTCAGCGTTATTTGTATGTACACAGGTCTCCCATACTGTGAACGTATTCTGACCCTGTCTGTTGTTAGTGTTATTTATATGTGCACAGGTCTCCCATACTGTGATCCTATGCTGACCCTGTCTGCTGTTTGTGTTATTTGTATGTACACAGGTGTCCCATACTGTGATCCTATGCTGACCCTGCCTGTTGTTAACATTAATTGTATGAACACAGGTCTCCCATACTGTGATCCAGTGCTGACCCAGCCTGTTTTTAGTGTTATTTGTTTGTACACAGGTCTCCCATACTGTGATCCTATGCTGACCCTGCCTGTTGTTAGTGTTATTTGTATGTACACAGGTCTACCATACTGTGATCCTATACTGACCCTGTCTGCTGTTTGTGTTATTTGTATGTACACAGGTGTCCCATACTGTGATCCTATGCTGACCCTGCCTGTTGTTAGCGTTATTTGTATGAACACAGGTCTCCCATACTGTGATCCAGTGCTGACCCAGTCTGTTTTTAGTGTTATTTGTATGTACACAGGTCTCCCATACTGTGATCCTTTGCTGATCCTGCCTGTTGTTAGTGTTATTTGTATGTACACAGGTCTCACATACTGTGATCCTCTGCTGACCCTGCCTGTTGTTAGTGTTATTTGTATGTACACAGGTCTCACATACTGTGATCCTCTGCTGACCTTGCCTGTTAGTGTCATTTGTATGTACACAGGTCCCCCATACTGTGATCCTCTGCTGACCCTGTCTGTTGTTAGTGTTATTTGTATGTACACACTTCTCCCATACTGTGATCCTATGCTGACCCTGCCTGTTAGTGTTATTTGTATGTACACAGGTCTCCCATACTGTGATCCTATGCTGACCCTGCCTGTTGTTAGTGTTATTTGTATGTACACAGGTCTCCCATACTGTGATCCTATGCTGACCCTGTCTGTTGTTAGTGTTATTTGTATGTACACAGGTCTCCCATACTGTGATCCTATGCTGACCCTGCCTGTTAGTGTTATTTGTATGTACACAGGTCTCCCATACTGTGATCCTATGCTGACCCTGCCTGTTGTTAGTGTTATTTGTATATACACAGGTGTCCCATTCTGTGATTCTATGCTTACACTGCCTGTTCTCAGTGTCATTTGTATGAAAACAGGTCTTCCGTACTGTGATCCTCTGCTGACTCTGCCTGTAATTAGTGTTATTTGTATGTACACAGGTCTCCCATACTGTGATCCTATGCTGACCCTGCCTGTTGCTAGTGTTATTTGTATGTACACAGGTCTCCCATACTGTGATCCTATGCTGACCCTGCCTGTTGTTAGTGTTATTTGTATGTACACAGGTCTCCCATACTGTGATCCTATGCTGACCCTGCCTGTTGTTAGTGTTATTTGTATGTACACAGGTCTCCCATACTGTGATCCTATGCTGACCCTGCCTGTTGTTAGTGTTATTTGTATGTACACAGGTCTCCCATACTGTGATCCTATGCTGACCCTGCCTGTTGTTAGTGTTATTTGTATGTACACAGGTCTCCCATACTGTGATCCCATGCTGACCCTGCTGTTGTTAGTGTTATTTGTATGTACACAGGTCTCCCATACTGTGATCCTATGCTGACCCTGCCTGTTCTCAGTGTTATTTGTATGTACACAGGTCTCCCATACTGTGATCCTATGCTGACCCTGCCTGTTGTTAGTGTTATTTGTATGTACACAGGTCTCCCATACTGTGATCCTATGCTGACCCTGCCTGTTGTTAGTGTTATTTGTATGTACACAGGTCTCCCATACTGTGATCCTATGCTGACCCTGCCTGTTGTTAGTGTTATTTGTATGTACACAGGTCTCCCATACTGTGATCCTATGCTGACCCTGCCTGTTGTTAGTGTTATTTGTATGTACACAGGTCTCCCATACTGTGATCCTATGCTGACCCTGCCTGTTCTCAGTGTTATTTGTATGTACACAGGTCTCCCATACTGTGATCCTATGCTGACCCTGCCTGTTGTTAGTGTTATTTGTATGTACACAGGTCTCCCATACTGTGATCCTATGCTGACCCTGCCTGTTGTTAGTGTTATTTGTATGTACACAGGTCTCCCATACTGTGATCCTATGCTGACCCTGCCTGTTGTTAGTGTTATTTGTATGTACACAGGTCTCCCATACTGTGATCCTATGCTGACCCTGCCTGTTGTTAGTGTTATTTGTATGTACACAGGTCTCCCATACTGTGATCCTATGCTGACCCTGCCTGTTGTTAGATTTGTTTGTATGTACATAGGTGTCCCCTACTGTGATCCTTTGCTGACCCTGCCTGGTAGTGTTATTTGAATGTACACAGGTCTCCCATACTGTGATCCCATGCTGACCCTGCCTGTTCTCAGTGTTATTTGTATGTACAGATGTGTCCCATACTGTGTTCTAATGCTGACCCTGCCTGTTGTTAGTGTTATTTGTATGTACACAGGTCTCTCATACTGTGATCCTATGCTGACCCTGCCTGTTCTTAGTGTTATTTGCATGTACACAGGCCTCCCGTACTGTGATCCTATGCTGATCCTGCTTCTTCTTAGTGTTTTTTGTATGTACACAGGTCTCCCATACTGTGATCCTATGCAGACTTTGTCTATTCTCAGTGTTACTTCTATGTACACAGGTCTCCCATACTGTGATCCTGTGCTGACCCTGCCTGTTGTTAGTGTTATTTGTATGTACACAGGTCTCCCATACTGTGATCCTATGCTGACCCTGCCTGTTGTTAGATTTGTTTGTATGTACATAGGTGTCCCCTACTGTGATCCTTTGCTGACCCTGCCTGGTAGTGTTATTTGAATGTACACAGGTCTCCCATACTGTGATCCCATGCTGACCCTGCCTGTTCTCAGTGTTATTTGTATGTACAGATGTGTCCCATACTGTGTTCTAATGCTGACCCTGCCTGTTGTTAGTGTTATTTGTATGTACACAGGTCTCCCATACTGTGATCCTGTGCTGACCCTGACTGTTCATGTTATTTGTATGTACACAGGTCTCCCATACTGTGATCCTGTGCTGACCCTGACTGTTCATGTTATTTGTATGTACACAGGTCTCCCATACTGTTATCCTATGCTGACCCTGCCTGTCCTCAGTGTTATTTGTATGTATCTCACACAAGGTCCGGTCAACACGCAGCACCCAATGAAGGCGGTCACAACATAAGGATAAACGACAGTTGAAAAACAACAATTTGCCAAATACTAAAACAAGATTTATTCCAATAGTCAGATTGAGCGCTTTCTTTTTCAAACAGGAAACTTCATCAGAATCAGATCTATTTTCTTTTTCTATTTCAAAATAAGGTTTTCTTCAAAATCCTGCTGTTCTTCCTGCCTCTCAGACTATGGCCATTGGACAGTGATGTGATCACTCAATCTGAAAGCACTCAATCTGACTATTGGAATAAATCTTGTTTTTTTATTTGGCAAATTGTCGTTTTTCAACTGTCGTTTATCTTTATGGTGTGGCTGCCTTCATTGGGTGCTGTGTGTTGACTGGACTTTGTGTGAGGTTATTTGGCGTTTTTTGATACCGTCATTTCATCCTTGTTTTACAAGTTATTTGTATGTACACAGGTCTCCCATACTGTGATCCAGTGCTGCCCTGCCTGTTATTAGTGTTATTTGTATGTACCCATGTCTCCTATACTGTTGTCCTATGCTGACCCTGCCTTTTCTCTGTGTTATTTGTATGTACACAGGTGTCCCAAACTGTGATCCCAAGCTGACCCTGCTGTTGTTAATGTTATTTCTATGTACACAGGTCTCCCATACTGTGATCCCATGCTGACCCTGCTGTTGTTAATGTTATTTTTATGTACACAGGTCTCCCATACTGTGATCCCATGCTGACCCTGCTGTTGTTAATGTTATTTTTATGTACACAGGTCTCCCATACTGTGATCCCATGCTGACCCTGCTGTTGTTAATGTTATTTTTATGTACACAGGTCTCCCATACTGTGATCCCATGCTGACCCTGCTGTTGTTAATGTTATTTTTATGTACACAGGTCTCCCATACTGTGATCCCATGCTGACCCTGCTGTTGTTAATGTTATTTTTATGTACACAGGTCTCCCATACTGTGATCCCATGCTGACCCTGCTGTTGTTAATGTTATTTTTATGTACACAGGTCTCCCATACTGTGATCCCATGCTGACCCTGCTGTTGTTAATGTTATTTTTATGTACACAGGTCTCCCATACTGTTCTACCCTTTTCCAGTGGGCTGTGCCTAACCTCACAGGATGGATATAATGACCCAGAGTCCTTAGTGCATGCTGTGGGACTGGGCACATATTTGTGATGCAGTCCCTTCCTGTCCTTATTCTGTGTTTGTGGCTGAAAGCATTGAATGTATTTAACCTCAAAACTAATTTTAAAATAAGAAAAATGGTCTTTACTTTTTCTGCTGATTTAAAATACACATAATTGCTTTTTCATTTATAGCATTGAAAGAACAGAGGAAAAAACAGCATTGTCTGTTAATGGTTTGAATGGCTGTATCATCACAAATATCAATATATGTGTGCACTAAATGTCTTACCGCTGTAGTTTGAGATTTCCCCTGCAGCACAAGGCACACAATCATAGCAGCAGGCAGGTTTGCCTCTCTGGGTGACCTTTCTAAAGCCTGGGAGACAACTTTCACTGCAGATAGCCCTGGGAGCCTGCAGATTAAAAAGGAAAAAAATATATATATATATATATATATATATATATATATATATATATATATATATATATATATAAACTGAACAATAAAACATGACCATTTTACTCAGAGCAAGGTAAATAAGGTTAATAGATTATAATGTGAATGAGTCTTATCTAATAGATACCTTATTTTTTTAACTTTTTAACTAATGGTTTTGTTTTAATCCTTGAACATAAATATCAGTGGACTTTGAACTTGCTGTTTAAACACATCCACAAGAATTTATACATGTGGTGTTTTTATGATTCCAGATCAATCTTCTCAAATAAATAAAGAAACAAATAAATAAAAATAAAAAATAAAAAGTAAAAAAAAATGCAAATTCATTAATATCCACAATAAATAGCAAATCCTGTGTATCAGACCAGTCATAACCTTATGGCATGAATAAGAATCAATGTATTTAAATAAGTCTGCTTTCATCAATAAATGGTAAAATAAATAAAAACAAGTTTGTGGATTTTAGGTCATGCACTTTTTAGTGGTTCTAATATATTGATTAGTTGTTGTTTTTCTTTCTGCTTTTCCCAGTTAGGAGTCGCCACAGTGGAACTCCGGTCCGCTAATGATTGGCAGTAGATTTTTACGGTGCTGAGGTGCCAGCTCAACGCCCAACCTTCTATGAAGGCACGTCCATTCACGCATGTCTTTCAAATGCTACTCGACCGCAGGGAGGACATGCAGACTCCACATAGAAGGTGCTCCAGCCGAGAATCGGACGGCAGAACCTCTTGCTGTGAGGCGACAACGCTACTGCTGCACCACCGCGGCTTCTAATATATTGATCAGTATACATTCTAAAACAACATTTTGTTAACAGATAGTGCTAATGCAATAAAATGCAACAGACTGGAGTATAGAATTTAGCAAAATTCACTTCTAAAGGCTATGTGTTCCTTATTTAAACTAGGAGTTAATGGCTCTCTTGATGGCCATTTTGACTAGCTTTCCCTGTCAACACAAAAATACATCTTTATAACCTACCTAGTACCTACTTACCAATATTAAATGTAAGTGATGTAGAAGTTACTAGTGTACAGGTAGCCCCAATGAAGAAAGCTGTCTTTGAAAGTAATAAATTATTTAGGGGGTGGAAGGTTGGCATAATGGTTAAGGTGTTTACCTTAAAGACACAAGCTGCTGGATTTGAGTCTCACATAGGGTAACTGTCTAGACTTAAAATGGCCCACAAGGGCTGTTAGCCTAATACTAATCTATGAACTATGTTCTCTTTGGATGGTAGAGCCATAGAGGGCTGTTTAATGAAGAATTGGAATTTATTTATGTTAGACAGCTCAGTAATGAAAAAAGTAGGGGATAAACCTTGTATAACTGACAAAAAAGACATATCTTTTAAGAACTGTTTGGAACAAAGTAAGTTCATCACTGAGAAAAGTTCTAATAATATTCCAGGTATGTTCAGATGTGGTCACTGCTCCCAGTACTCCAGTATACTTAGGACTGGTAGCTTCGTTATCAGATGGGAAACATATAAAATGAAAAGTCATTTTTCTTGTGATTCAAAACAAGTAGTTTACTTGGCTAGTTGTAATTTATGTTCCACATTTTATGTAGGGAAAACTTAGGGAAGATCAAAAGAAAGAATTTATGAACATTTGTTGGACATTAGAAATATCAAGACCACTAATGCACTATTTAAACATGTTTAAGAATGTAGTACTCATAGGTTTGGTTTTGTGGTGATTGAGTAAGTGAAGAAGGATGCTTGAGGTTTTATAATTAATGAATATTTAGACAAATGTGAATTGAAGTGGCAACTGAGGTTAAATGCCACGAGTTTTCTAGGGCTAAATGATTCCTGCTCAGTAAATATAGTGTTAAAATTGAAATGGTTTGATGCATGATGTTTGTATTATTCATTAATTATTTTACTGTTAAGTTATGTTACTTATTTGATTAATCAATATATTTTATTGGTTGGTATTTATCATATCTTTTAATGAACTTCTATTTAAAGCAAGTGTTTTTAAATGATTTTAGTTCTAATGAAGTTCCATACAAGTTTTTAAGGAACAAAAGCCCTTAACTCCATTTATTAAAGTTGATGTACTTCAAGTTTGGTGTGTCGGAGTTTCTGTTGCTAGCACTACATCGCAGGTTATTGTGGTTATGGTTAGTGGAATTCCTGTGAAGGTTTTCAGTTTGTTCATTACATCTTTAAAACAATTTGACATATTTTGATAAAATTACAAGAAATGCATTATTGGGACACCTAGATATAAAATATTCATACATTTTGCTCTTTCTTTGAAACGCACTGTAGTAGCGCCATCTTGAACTGTAACATGAATATTTTCATTTCTGATGTCATTGCTGAGCTCTAAAGATAGTTAATGTGTAGCAGGGACTTAGGGGTTGGGAAACAAAGGTGATAATGGCACAGGAAGGTAAGGGAGAAGGTGACGTTAGGAGAGGTGTGGAAAAATATAACAGGTAGGTGTGTTGGTAGAAGAAAAGTGACGTGAGTGATTAAACTGTCTGAGTGATAAAGAGATGAAAAACAGCATGCCTGGCCAGGGGCCATGTGGGATGGGTTGAACAGAGTCTGATGAGTTATATGGTATAGTTTATGAGGGAACAATATTTTGGGTTTGTGAATTAATTAATATTAAATTCTAGTGGTGGTTGTGTGAGTTGAATGGTATTGAATAAATATCCAATAAAAAGATTTAGTCCATAAATATTTTCCCATATAATTTGTCATATTTTAAACATTCAAATATTTTTTCATAAAGAAACACACGTATTTATGTCTTGGTTTGTTTTTATATTTGTAATGCTGCATAAAACTAATATCTGCATGTTGTATGTTCATATGTTCATAGGTTCATAGGTAGGTACTAGGCTATTGGCCCAAGGGCCTACATAAGCCTAGCCAACAAGGTTCCCTGGCTTACGCCACCCAACAAAGTTATTTTCCTGTGCCACTGTTGAGCAGAGACACAGAAGTGATCCCAGGGGTGTATTTCCTATTTCTCATCCACTCATCAAGATTTTTCCTGAAGAGTGCTAATGAAGAACTTTGCTTGACATAGATGGGTAGCCTGTTCCAGAGTATGGGAAGTCTCTGGGACAGGAATTTATCCCTCCAGCATGTCCTGTTTATTGTAATGACAAGGTTTAGGTCCCTAGACCATGTAGCTCGGAGGGATTGGGATTTCATTAGGTGTAGCGTGTCCAACAGCTCTGGGTTTGACATACCTTTATATGTTAGGCAGAGATCACCTCGGAGTAGGCAATATGCTACGGAGTAAAGCTGGAGTTTTTTGAGACAGTCAGTGTAGGGCATCTGTTTGAGGCCAATAATCCTCTTTGTGAGGTACTTCTGTGGCCTTTCCAGCTGCTGTAGATGTCTTGTGAGGTACATTCCAAAAGGAGCATTGTACTCTATAATGGGTCTAATGAGTGTCAAGTAGAGGGGAACAATGACCTCTTTTTTCCTGGATGAGAACCCTTTTATGATGAGGTGTGCCACGTAGAAGGACTTCCTGACTACTGTGGCGATGTGACTATCAAAGACAGACTACAGTCCACCTGTGTCCCCAAGGTCTCTTATCACACATTCAGTGTTAAGTAGACTGCTGTCTATGTAGTAGCTCATGGGTACAGAGTTTTTACCAAAGGGGATGACAATGCACTTTTTGGCATTGAGCTTGAGGCCATGGCTCTGACACCAGGCATCTGTCTCAGCGAGACCCTTCTGTAGGATTTCCACATCATTTGAGGACTTGACTATGGTTCCTAGTTTGCAGTCATCTGCGAACTTCATTAGCCAGAGGCCTTCTGTGTGAGCCTATACTTCAGAGAAGTAGATACCAAACAGGAGAAGATCCAGGACTGAACCCTGTGGTACTCCACTTGTCACTAGTTTGAGGTCAGATTTGGAGTGTGCAACTTTTACAGTGTGGGTTCTGTCAGTGAGCCAGCTGGCAACCCATCTTGTGACATAGGGATTTATGCCTAGTTTAGTGAGTTTAGCTATAATTCCAGAATGGGGGATGGTGTCGAACACCTTGGTGAGGTCAAGATAGGCTGTGTGAACCATCTTACCCTCATCTACGGCTTTGGTGACTGCCTCAAAGAAGTCGATCAGGTTCAGGAGGCATGATCTGTCTTTCACAAACCCAAACTGGGTGGGATCCAGAGTTTGGAGGTTACCAATGTCTTTGTTTATGAGTTCCATGATGATACATTCCATGGTCTTGCAGACCAGGCTCTTCAGGCTAATAGGGCGATAGTTCCCAGGATCAGTGGTGGCTCCCCCTTTGTGGAGTGCGATAACTGTTGCTGTACACCATTCAGTGGGCACAAAGCCTGATGTGAGGCTATGATTGAACATGGTGCTTAGGTGAGGAGCCAGGTTCGTTCTGAAGTTTGTGTAAAATGCAGCCTGGGATGTTGTCCGGTCCCATGGATGCTGTGTTTTTGGCTTTAGAGAGTGCAGCTTTTACCTGCATAGTTGTGATTACAGGGACTCTGCATTCTTCCTGTATAGATATGGACCCTTTAGGGGGTGGGGGGGTAAAGTTAGCACTGAACCTATCTGCCAGGATGTTGGCAATATCAGTTGGTTCTGTAATTTTCATGCCATTGTGCTGTAACTCAGAGCAGATCTGGGTGTTGCCATTGAGATTCTTGACATAGCTATAGAATGCTTTGTGGTTGTCCTTAGAATCAGTGGCAATTTTGTTTTTGTAGCTAGCTTTGGAGGATCTTATAAGGGATCTCAGCTTCTTAGTAAGGCTGACCAGGGAGCTCCTGCTCTCATGCGATTTTACTCTCTTTTTCAAAAATTTCTTCCTTCTGTTGTACACTTTGTTTATGGCAGGGGACCACCAGATTGGCTTCCTTTTTTTGGAGGATAGCATCTTGGTCCTGTTTGGGATAGTACAATCCATGCACTCATGTAAGTGCTTATAGAGTGCATTTGTGTAGGATTCAGCAGTTGTGACTGTATTGTCCATTGCATGGGTGTCATGAAGTTCACCACTTCTGTCTTAAGAAGCATGAAGTTGGCTTTGGATAATTTTTTTACCATGGTTTCCTTAATGGGGGTTGGGGGCAGGATGTGGATATCAAGGGTGATTAGCTTATGGTCGGATCGGACCAAAGAGGAGTTGAATTCAGATGTGGAACACCGGTCACTCATGTTGGCAAAGACTAGATCTAGGATATTGTTGCCCCTGGTAGAGGTATAGATAAGTTGATCCAGGGCATTGGAGTTTATGAATTCCAGAAAGCGTTGTGTGAAGGAGTTGGTACACTAGTAGTTTTCCCAGTTAAAGGTGGGGTAGTTGAAATTGCCCATTATTAGGATGTTTGGTTGAACCCTAATATTTTCCAGTACATCAAGAAAAGAGGAGTGGGAATCTTGGGGCATGGTGGGGGATCTGTAGCAAGCTACAATTTGGATTGCAGTTTTGCCCAGAGTTAGTTACACTTGGATAACCTCGGATGCATTATGCTGAGCAACTAGCCTGGAGGTGTGGATATCCTTAATGAATATGGACACACCTCCACTTTTGGTGTTCCGGTCCAGGTTACATGGCCGAAATGTGTGGTATGAGTTATAGCCTGGTAGTGCAGGGGTGCTCTCTGGAGCCTTGAACCAGGTCTCAGTCACTGCACAGATATCAATGTTCTCCATTTTAAGGCATGCCTCGACTGAGTGCATTTTGAGATTTAGACTTCTAGCATTGAGTAGCATTGCCTTCAGTTTTTGCTTGCCTGTTCCTGTTATGGTGGTGAATTTGTCATTTGAACCTTGCCTAAAAAAGGCACTATAGGGGTGGCAAGAGCCTTAGCCAGTATCCGGAATCCCAGGGGCGACAGGCGCAGGCCATCTCTGGCAAAGCATTGTGGCCTGTCGACCATGTCATCCAAAGCAGACAGATACTGGATCCCTAAAATGACACCAGAAGCTCAGCCAATTGTTGAAGTCAATCATTTTGTCCTTGTACTGTGGTATCATCCTGGGTGATGGCAGAATGCTGCCCAGGGCTAGGGTCATATCTGCCTGGGCTACAAGATCAGAGAGCTCTTCCATGTCTCTTTTCTTGTAGTCCAGGGAGGTACATCTCAGGTCATTCACACCAACATGGACAATGACAGAGTCATATTTGTACTTGTTGTGGAGTGACATGAGTGCGTGGGTTATGTGGCGGATCCTGGCACCTGACAGGCAGCTGACAGTTACCTTCTCCTTGTTTAGCCTGGTGAGTGGGACATCAGTGTGCCTGACTATAGAGTCACCTATGACTAGTGTATTGGATATGTTGTTTTGCCTTATTGGCTGTGGTTGAGTGGCACACTGAGTCTGTGGGCTATGTGTCATTTGAGTTGTATTGGGGGGGTGGATGTTGCTTGCGTTTCTGCTTTGGAGGTCTCTGTTGCTTGGGCAGATTATTATTGAGAGCCTCTGCAAATATTTTTGTGTTTCTATGTGTGGATTTTGGTGGTGTAGATTTAGTGAGACTATATGATAAGTGTGGTGTGGTGCAAGTGTTTACCTTCTCCTCTTGAATATCAAGTTTGTTCTTGGTAGGAGAGAGCTTTACCTCCAGTTTGGCTAGATAAGTGCATCTCTCACACGTTGTAGTGTTGGGTGTAGGAGGAGAGGGTTGTCTGTGGATTTGTTAGAGATAATACATGTCAGTGGCAATCTTTAACTTGATTTAATACTGTTTACATTGGGTTATAGCTTTGTCATTTGGAAATGTATTCTAAAATGATCAAGCCAAGTCACTTCAGTTAGTATTTGTAGTTCACTTGCCAACTACACAATGAATAGCAAGTAGCTTTGTGTAGTATGCATTGTATGTAATGAATTGTGTAGTATGCATTGTATGTAATGAATTGTGTAGTATGCATCGTATGTAATGTATTGTGTAGCATGAATTGTATGTAATGTATTGTGTAGTATCTATTGTATGTAACCCAGTGTGTAGTATGCATTCTGTGTAATGTATTGTGTAGTATGAATTGTATGTAATGTATTGTGTAGTATGCATTGTATGTAATGCATTGTGTAGTATGCATTGTATGTAATGATTTGTGTAGTATGCATTGTATGTAATGAATTGTGTAGTATGCATTGTATGTAATGTATTGTGCAGTATGCATTCTGTGTAATGTATTGTGTAGTATACATTGTATGTAATGTATTGTGTAGTATGAATTGTATGTAATGTATTGTGTAGTATACATTGTATGTAATGCATTGTTTAGTATGCATTGTATGTAATTAATTGTTTTAGTATGCACTATATGTAATGTATTGTGTAGTACACATTCTGTGTAATGTATTGTGTAGTATGCATCATATGTTATGTTTTGTGTTGTATGCATTCTGTGTAATGTATTGTGTAGTATGCATTGTATGTAACGTATTGTGTAGTATACATTGTATGTAATGCAATGTGTACTATGAACACCATTCAAAAAGCCCTGATCACTTTAGTGCAATGACTCCCACATGAGCAGTATGCTTGCCTCTTAAGTTTTGGGGCAAGTCTGTGGATACTGCTTATCAAAATCAAATCAATGTAATCCACAGAACAAATCAAGTCAGCCAATCACAATATACAAACTAATAATACAGAATTATTCTCGGCCTCTGCCAATAAACTGTTAAATCCAGGGCAAGCTACACAGCCAACACCAAACACAGAAAAGAAAAATTAAATCATAGCCAACCTATTCAATAATCACTTTATACGGACTGTGCAGTCATTAACCAACCAGGTGACCAATCAAGCTCTTTATGTTCCTCAGAAACCATCAAAAATATCTCAAAAATGAAAGCCTACTACAACTGTCCCTGACAATCTACCTGTAGAATATCTTAAAATAATAGCTGAGGCCACTGCATTTCTAGTTTCAATTTGGTAACTTGATCCATATCTGAAAATAAAGACCCCTTGTTATGGAAAAAAATATTTCATTATTCCACTGCTCAAGGTGGAATTAATACAGAACTTTCAAATTATAGGCCAACTGCCATCTTATCACAACAACAATAATATTAGAAAAATGTATTCATATGTAACTTCTCAACTATCTAATAAATAATGAACTTCTTTACCCTGAAACTGGGTAACTGTAACTATTCGAACATAGACTGAAATAACTATTCATGCCAGAACACAAATGGGCAGAGATTACTCGATTTTGTCAATACAAATGCTTTGGAACAGCTATTCGATACCCCCACAAGAGGTGATAATATCTTGGACTTGGTATAAACTAACATGAGCAACCACTGCAGCATCCCTGCAGTATCATCCTTCCTTGTAAGATCTGACCATAAAGCGGTCACATTCAAAGTCACCATCTCCCCCGACCACTCTCTAGCTAGGGTCAAACAAAAAAACTTTAGTGTAGTTACCTCTTCCAGATGGAGATAAGGATTGGAATGCATTGGCATAGTTTGCCTTTGTGATGCTTTTTAGTCTGACTTCACCCATTGTGTTTTCTGGTGTTACTGTCAGTTTGAAGATCACTGATTTGCCCCCAGATTTAGCTAGTGAGGGTCTGACAGCTGTGGTGGTGCATCTGTTTGTAGTGTTAGTGAGGACCAGATCTAGTATGTTTGTTCCTCTTGCAGGGGTTTGAACAATTTGTTCTAGGGCATTTGAGTTAACAATGTCAAGGAACTTTTGTGCTAGTGAGTTAAGGATAGTTAGGTTTTTTCAGCTGATAGTGGGGTAATTGAAATCCCCCATAAACAGAGTGTTTGGCAATATTTGGAGTGACTCAAGTTTGGTCAAGAAGGTTTCATGCGCATCATGATCCATGAAGGGGAATCTATAACTAGCTATGACTTGAATGTGAGTCTTATCCACAGTAATCTGAACTTGGAGTGACTCCATGGAGTTGTCCAATCTAACTAATTGGAGGTGAAATTATCTCTAATATGGATAGAAACACTGTCTTCTTTGGTTTTCACACATTTGGTCTGCAGTCTGAAGGTGTGGAAGGCATTGTAGGCTTGCAAGGTCGGGGTACTCTCTGAGACCTTGAACCAAATTTCTGTGACTACACAGACATCTACATCCTCCAGTGATCAAAGTGCTTCCAGTGTGTGTAGTTTTTGGTTTAGGCTTCGAGTGTTTAGCTGCATAACCCTCAAGGTTTGTTGACCATGTCATCCCAGGCTGACATAAACTGGATACCCTTTGAATGACACCAAAAACTAAGCCAGTTATTGTAATCAATCACTGTGTTGTATGGTTATTGTTGGCCTCATGCTGACGGCTTCATTTATCTGTGATCTACATGTGCTTTTAACCTCTGCAAGCTGCTTTTGGGATGAGTGGGGCTCTTTTCTACACTGACTAATGCTGCATTAATTTTGTATGTGTACAAGGGGCTTGATTGAATACTGCTGGCTTGTCATGACCATAAACCTGGTGTAATGATGTCCTGTTAAAAGGACCCCAACCAAAGTGCATTGCTGAATGCTGGATAGCCTCTTAAGGTGGAATAACAATCCCCCTTCAAGCCTACCACATAAAATCAGGTTTAGCAGCCATTTTTCTTTCCATTTGTAACTATAAGGGCTCCGCACAGCTTCTACATGGTTTTGGGGACTGTTTTGCCCTATATACTGTACTGTTTGACTGCTTGCTTTGTACTGTGTCATTTTCCCTTTGCTTAGGTTAATTACAGGCTTAGCAGCTGTAAGCTGCTTTCTGGGATGAGTGGGTCTCTCTTTATGTTGTCGCCAGCTGCATTACTTTAGTCTGAGTATACAGGGCTCGACTGTTGCAATTTGCTGGCCTAGTCTGCTCTCCAGATGTCCTATTAAAAGGACGCCAATGAACATATATCGTTGAAGGCCTTTATTTCTCTTTCAAGGTGGATCAGTGGTCCTACTAGAGCCTTTAGCTTAATTACTGGCTTAGCAGCTCTTTTTCTTTTCCATTTGTCTCTATAAGGGCACCACAAGGCTTTTATATTGTTCTGAAAACTGTTCAGCACAAGTTATTGCACAGCATGAACATATCGTAGTTTACTGTGTTAGTCTGTTGAGCACTATATATTGCACTGTTTAGAGATTTTATAGTATTACTTTATCATTTACCCCTTGCTTTCTGCTGCTTATATTTGGCTCTACTGCTGTATAACCCTGTCCTCTCAAATGGACTAGGGTCACTGATAGCATGCTGAACTGCTGAATGAATGTTTTGTTCTATTTAATGGAGCCTATATTGCCTAACTTGTATTGTTCATAGCATAATGTCTGCTGCTTTCCATTGTTAATCCCCTAAACCTAATCTTCCTCTACATACTTGCTCTAGCCTCATCTAACCATAGCCTCTCTCTACTACTGTGCTTTGTTGCACCCTCCCTTCTTCTGTAAACATCCCTTACCTTTGACCTTTCCCCTCTACATCTGCAATATTAACTAACTCAGTGCTGTCTCCCTCTCCTCTACAGTAATCCATCCTGGGTGCTCCCTCCCTGCTTTAAATGCAAAAGGAATACCTCTGGCCATCACCTGAAGACACCCTGAATTGGCCAGCTTGCCTGGTACTTAGAAAATTACTACTGAGAAGACCCCCCAACAATATTGTGTAAATGTATGTTGCTTAGCACTAATTAAATGTAGACTTGATGTACTATCTATAGAGTTAATCTGCCCTCCCGTGTGTGCATTCTAGCAGCCTACTGCAGACCGTTTGCCCTCTCCCCCTCCTGTTATCACTACCCTAGAATATATTTAAACCTAAGGCTGGTCCAACTATCCCTGCTGTTTGCTATCTCCTTCTACCATTAGGTGGCAGCATCTACCAATATAAATCCTAGATAGTCTTTATAATCCCAACAAGTTTTATTTTTTCACAAACAGTTGGTTATGAGTTAATATCCTTAGACTGTATATATCTCCTCCCCCCTGCTAAACCACCCTCTGTAAAGGCAGCCTTCTTTTTCTGGCTGGAAATATTTAGCTCATACCTTCCAACTACAGCCTTTAAACTGCTCTTTGCTGATACTTTTATTGCCATACTCACCTCTAGTGTTCTTTCCCGCTCCATTCGCCCTACGGGCTCACTCCGCTCCCCTACCCTGCCCCCAATTCCCACATGCCCCCATTACTCCTAGCTTTATTCCTATCTTACCCCATCTCAGCCTAATTGCCCAATACCAGCTCCCCCTCATTACTCCTCCCACCTATAGCCATCCTTCTTAAACTCTGTAATCTGTACTCCACCCAATAATTATAGTCCCCTCCTCTTTCCTTAAATCTCACTTTTAAACCCTTTCTTCTTCATAGCCTTCTCTATTTTCCTAACCACTCATACCACTCTCTCTTTGCTCCAACATGCTCTCTTCAAGTTATCATGCCCTCCAGTCCCTCAGCCTCCTCTTTCTGTTCCTACTTCCCTTATACTATGCTACCTCATATTCCACCTATGCTTGTCCAATACCACCTACAAAGAAAACTACCATACAAGCCCACCTTCTCCCTCACTCTTACTCCCATTTCCACTCCATCTCCTCTTCTGTCATTCAGCCCACCCCTCTGCACCTATCCCACCCTAAACTCTTCTCCTCTAAAGTCAAGATACTGTCACCTGCTCCATTCTACAATCTACCAAAACTCATGCCTGGCAGACCAATATGGCTAAAGGATATCTCCTTCAACAACCTAGTCCAAGCTGGTGATATCCATCCTAACCCTGGTCCTACATCCTTTATTAACAACACTCATCCCTAACCCTCTTCCTCCTATCTCAACACCCTAAAGATTTTTACAATTAATGCGCAAAGTCTAAACAACAAAGTACACCAATTTCAAGCTTTGTTAAGCCATAACCAACTAGATATCGTAGCCATCTCTGAAACCTGGCTCAAGCCCTTTATCTCCGACTCTGAGATTCTGCTCCCAGGATTTCATTGTCTCAGAAATGACCGACTAAATAAAAAAGGTGGAGGCACTGCCCTAGTCTACTCCAACCTTCTTACCTTAATTCCCTTCCAAATTCCAATTCCTCAATTCCAGAACACTGAACCAACTGCTGGAATTCTAAAACTAAATAAACTTAAAAATATCTGCATCATTGCCCTATATATCTCACCTGGTAACAATATCTCTACACTCAAAAATATTCTCCTATGGGCCTCTACTGAAATTAACTATGAAACTTATATCCTTGGTGATGTGAATATTGACTGGAATAAAATCAATTGCCCCTCTCCCTCCTTATCCACTAACCTCTATAACTTCACTCAAATAATCCTCTCCATCACTCAACCTAACAAAATAAACCCACCCGGATCCACTCTAGATTGGATCCTAGTCTCAGATCCAAATAAAATAACTAATTCTGGCACAATTCCTGATACCTTTAGCCACCACCTCCCAGCCTTCATGCATTGCTCAACTATTCCCCACACCAGCATCAGTACATTCAAACTTGTAACCTCAGTAGCTTCAACCCAACTACTTTCTCAAATACTTTCAAACAAATGAACTGGCAAGTTCTAAACATACTTCCTCTTGACAAGGCTATAGAATACTTCAACTCTGTTTTCCTTGATACTTTAAACTCACTAGCCCCACTAAGAAACAAAAGGATAAAAACTAAAACTGCTCCTTGGCTATCCAAAGCGACAAAACAGATTATGCACCACAGGGACAAACTATGGAAGCTTTACCAAAACAATAAACTGGACAATACCTTGCTCCAATATAAACAGCTCCGCAACCATGCAAAACGACTAATCAACAAAGACAAAAAATCCTACTATATCAAACTTCAGTCCAATAACAATAACCCCCAAAAAAAAAAATTCTGGAACTCAGTAAACTCCCTCCTCAGTCCAGGCTCCAAGAATAATCCCTGTCCTGACCCAAGTAAATCTGATCTTGAGCTAGGCTCTGAATTTAACTCATTTTTCATAGACACTATTACTACCCTCACCAAGACATTTCCCAATAATAACCCAACTGCTCTACACTCTCCCCCTTCTAACTCACCTCATCTGTTTGAACTCAAACCCATCTCTACTAACTTTATAAAAAAACTTTTGTCCAAACTTAAACCTTGCGCTCCCGACAATATTCCCTCTTCCTTCCTAAAATGTGTTGCTGATGGCATTGCACTCCCAGCCATCATCATTATCAACCAATCCATAAAAGAATCATACGTCCCCAAACTCTGGCACTCAGCTTATATTCTTCCTCTTCATAAAGGAGGCAAAAATACCAGCATCTCAAACTTTCACACCATTGTTTTGCTCTCACCAATCTCCAAAATCCTAGAAAAATGCATCCACCTCCAACTTATGCCTTTCCTGACCCAAAACAATCTTCTCACTCCTACCCAACATGGCGTCCGTCCAGGCCATAGCACAATAACCGCTCTACTCTCTTTCCCAGAAACTGTCAATCAAGCCCGAGATTCAGGACACTTAGTTTCTACTGTTTTGCTCGATCTGTCTAAAGCCTTTGATACTGTTTCCCACAAGCACCTTCTCTGTCATCTCTCAAACCTTAATCTCTCACATAATGTTTTATCCTGGTTCTCCAGCTATCTATTAGACAGATCACAGGCAGTCAAATGGAAGAACTCCATCTCTTCCTTCCTACCTACCCCAACTGGCGTACCACAGGGATCCATCCTTGGGCCAATGCTTTTTAACATCTTCATCAATAACTTTCACACTGCTATTCCTGATGCTAAAATCATTCAATACACAGACGATTCAACCTTAGCCTGCTCTGCCTCAAACCTCTCTGAATTGTTGACTAAAACCCAAACTTCCTTCTCAACAACTGAAAACTGGATGCGCCAAAACCACCTCTCTCTCAATGCAAATAAATCAAAGATTCTACTATTCCCTCCCACAAAGACCCTCTCCTATGATAAAAACAACTTCAAAGTCTATAGTCAAACCAACTCACCTATAGAAGTAGTCCCCTCTGCAAAACTACTTGGCATTACTGTAGATGAACACCTCAAGTTTGATATTCATATTCAACAAAATATTAAGAAAACCCACCAAAAGCTAGGTATGCTGTATAGGAATAATCACTTTCTTTCCAACTCTACCAGGCAAACTCTGGCCTCGACTTATCTTCTTCCTTCCTTATCATACGGAGCCCCTCTCCTAACCAACCTGTCCTCCTCTATCACCTCTAAACTAGAAAACTGCTACAACAAAATCTCTAAATTTGCCTCTAAATCTAAAAATACCACCCATCACTGCCTAACCCTACAATCCCTGAATTGGCTTGAACTCCCAAACTACCTAGACTATCTCCAACTCACTACTGCACATAGACTCATATTTCACCCAACAAAATGTCCCGCTCTAACTAAAATCCTTCCTCCTTATACACCCAACAGAGCTCTCAGATCTGAAAATCAGAACTTAATTACTATCCATAAATCTAAACGTCCTGCTGGCCAACTTCTCCTATCTTTCTCACTAGGCAAAACATGGAATTCCCTTCCCTCCACACTAAGAACCATACCAAACTCAGAAAACTTCAAAACCCAACTATTCAAACACCTGTCCACTAAATAGAAATGTACCTGCCTTCACCCAACCTAATCCAAGGGGGTTCTCACTCTGGTTCCCAAGCTTTACAATTCTCACAGTTATCTTCCTATGAGCCTAAGCTCTAAACAATTTCTATAGTTTCTCTCTAAGCTCTCACCTCCTACAGCTACTGTCACACAGCCCAACCTTGTAAATATTGTAAATAGCATTCTACTGTTGATGTGTGTATGTAAAGCATATTTACATTTTCTTAAAAGGTTTGTATGTAAACTGTTTCCACACCTAACCCATATCTGTTTTCCTCAAATGAAACTGTGTGATCCCTACCTTCAAGTTTAATGAATTTGTTAACTATGCATGATATTGAATGCATTTATGAGTAAATATTCTACATAAGATCTTTAATATTAACTATCATTTGTAGCTAAATTGTATAATGCATCTTGGAGCTTTTCTCCCCGGGCCCCCACTGAAAATGGGTCAATTCAGCCCAGTGGACTTCCCCAGTAATCAAATTGCAAATAAATAAATAAATAAATAAATAAATACATTTTTGTTTATACTGCGGCATCATTCTAGGTGAGATTAATATGTTGCTCAAGGCTAGGGACATACTTGCCTGGGACACACACTTAGAGAGTTCAACCATGTTTCTCTTCATATAGTCCAGTGAGGTACTTCACAGATCCTTCACTCATACGTGAACTATGGCAGAGTCATAATGGTACTTGTTGCTGACAGACCTGAGTGCATGCATGATCAGAAAAATTCTGGCACCAGACAGGCAGCTGACCATAACTTTCTCTTTGTCTAACCTGGTGAGTGGGATATCCATGTGAGTCACTATGGAGTCTCTAATGACAAGAAAATGTGTTTTTTGAGTGTTACACCTTAAGGGCTTGGAAGGTGAGACACTGGTGTTGCTGTGTGTCTTGGTGCTGTGGGAACTGTGTTAATTGTAGCAGTCTTGTGTTTTGGAGGTCTCTGGTGTTTTGATAAGTTTTTGGAGAGTACCTCAGTGTATTTTGATTTATCAGTTGGAACTGTACTATGTGTATGAGTAGTGGTACTATGTGCATGAGTAGTGATGGGTGCATTGACAAACTCTTCAGTGCTGCTGTTTAAGTGTGAGAGAGAGGGATTCAAGGTTCTTTGGGAAGATACATCTCTCACACTCTGTACTAGAGTAAATTATTAGTATAGTTGTCAGTGTACATGAGGCAGTTGCTACACTGCCTCAGGAGACCCAAGTCAACAAGGCTGTCAGGAGAAACAAGGGTAGCCCAACTGTCCATAAAGTTAGGTTTGAAGAAGTGTTATCACAAAGGGGGTGCTTTATGGACTGATCTAGAGGTACTTTGTAGAGGCGTATTTCTGATGGGGTCTTTTGCTGGTGGTTTAATAGGTCACAGCTCACTAGCAATAATTCTTAGACCAAAAATGTATTAAGGATGAGGACTACACTAATGTACTACAGCTGTACCTAAAGGGAAAAATTGTCAAAATTATCTGTCAGGCTTATTGTACTGAAAATGTATATTCATACAAAACCTGATGTGTTATTTAAACACTATATTGTTGTCTACAGGAGCTGTCTATAAAAATAACTGACTGCAGGACTGATGTTGCTTTTGTTAAGTAAGTTAGTGTAATACTTCGTAGCAGCTTTTGATTTCACAGAACATTTTTAATTTTGCTTCCTGGTTTTGTTATGTCATATTTTCTTGCATATCACAGATGATTAAAGTTAGGTAATAATGCTGGCTATTGACTTTGTACCGATTGTTCAGAAAATATATGTTGATGTAAAATCTGCTCTAGTAAAATATAGTCATAAATGCAAGGTACAATGACCGTCTGTATAAAAACGTTTAAATGCTGCTGTTTGATGATTAGTTTAGCTTTCCAGGACTAACGTGATTTTTGTTAGACAAGCCAATATCATACCTCTCAACTGTCCCTGATGTTAGCAGAACATCCATAACTTTACATATTTATGTTCTGTCCCACATACAATTTTTGATTTTCTGCTAAAACATTGACAACTGTAACCAGTCAATAATCCCAGACAACAGAACATCTTATTGTTCAGAAAATGTACACTGATACAACACTTGTTATTCATTTAGCTTTTTAAGTGAATTAAAGTTATATAAAAAATACTTCTGCTTGTGGGCATTTGTCCTGCCATTATTTGTGTCTCTGATTTTGACTATGACTAAACAAAGTTGAAAAACATTTTGCTATTGGCATTATTTAGAATCATAATCAGATGTCTGAGGTGTACACAGTCAACAAAGTTGTTATAACTGCTGTGTGGGAGTGGTGGGTTTGTTGTCTGCTCATTTTTATCCATCTTTAATCCATCTTTGCAGGACTAGTATGCATTTATGTGAAGTCATTTTAATAATTCACTGTGGTTACTGTGTGTTTTTGTGAAACAAACTTGAAATACATTATTGTAGTCATTACTTTTCCATAATCAGACATCTGAGGTGCACTCATTTAACAATGTGGCTATAATTGCCAGATACAGGGGATGTCTGTGGATAAAAATAATTGAGCTTGCTGTCATGATCAAGTTAAATAGTTCCTAGTGTGGCATTGGAGGAATAGTGTGCATTTGAATAAAGCAATTTGGAATACATTACTGTGGACATTTTTATTATAATCAGACACATGAAGTGTATACAATCAAATTAATTGTAAGGGATGAGTCCACATATTAGTAAATTATAATGCTAGCACTTTGAGTGATTCTTATGGTTGAATTGTTTAGAAATTAGTAATTTTATGATTGAGTATTACATTTTGTTTCATAACTTTTTGGTAAAATATTCAATATTGCAATGTTCGATCCCACACAAACACATTTTGCTTTATTAAACAAGAAATTAATTATTAAACTATGAATATGCTTCAAAAACAAAATTTTAAACAGTCTGGCAGATAAGTATACATTTAAAACAATCTCAAAGGTAAATTTAAAAGAACATATGCATCTATTTCTATTTCTCTGGGAGGAAAGAGTGTTTGGGGGACCTGTGGTTTGAAAACCATCTGAGGTTCAAGGAACACTAAATCTGACATTGCTGACAGGCCACTCAGGCATGTGCACACCTGGTCAGAGGATAGTGGGGGCAAATGTCTATCCTGAGGGAGGGGGATGGTGGTCCTGGTCAGCCAAACTGCTCCCATGCAAGGGTAGGCTTGAATGACAACAATGTCTGTAGAAGTTTGGGATTGTGGTGAGAGTAACTGCCATAGGTACATGTTTCTAAGAGAACATGCACATGCCAGAGAGCATAGAATGTCTCAGCTGTGATGGGGGTGTTCATGTCAGGTATCACAGAGATCTAATTTTAAATCCTCTCATGTCTGATTTTATGAAGTTTCTGAGGTTGGAGGGTTGAAGGTTGTCTGGCAACTGGCGATAAAAACAATTAAAAAAAGTAATGCAGAGGAAGGAATTAAAAAAGAAAGTCCTGGTAGGACTAAAACAACCGGGAGAAAAAGGGATACTGAAAGAAAATGTAAGACTGTAGTGCCTAATATAGGAACATATTAGTAGGGGGAAGGGAATGAAAGGAGAAGAGCTAATTTAATACAGGAAATGAGATAACAGCAAGCATTGCAAGAAAGTGAAGAGCCAAATCTAACAAAAAGAGGTAATGAAGAGAAATGTAGGATCAGGTGGAAGTGGGTTTTAGAAAAGGATCAGAATGAAAGCAGGAGTGACAAAGTAGGGGCAAATCATCAAACGAAGACAGGCTGATCAACAGGATCAAAAGGGAAGTGGCTGCTAGTATAGGCAAGAGGACGGTAACAAGCAGGAAGATGTTCTAGGCTATACAAGGTGGAGGTGGAGAGGGTGAACCTGAGGAGAGAGAAGAATGGGTACCTTCAGATGAGGACCGGGAAGAAGCATAGAAGATGTCTAAGGAAGCGCACAACTACTGTGGAAGTGGGATGCCCACATGAAAAAAGTTAGATGGTATCTACACTGGTGAGAATGAAATAAGGTCGAGCATTGGTTGTGTGCAGGTAGAGAAGGCAGGGATAGTGCATATGCTCCAGGACTGTAGGTAGGTCAAAGACACTTGGTAGAAACACATTGAAGAAAGAGATGCAATGCAGACCAGAATTTCAGAATAGATGAGAACTATGTTTGCTTGGATTAGGCTTACATCAAAGGGATATAGAGAATGGGATTAAAAGACAGGTAATAATTATAAGCAGAGGGGTAAATGCTAAGACAGCATGGCAGTGGACTGGCAAGACAGATGTGAAAGAATGGGACTGAAGAATTAATCATGCAAGCACCTGGAGAACATTAATAAAAGAAATGAAACTCAGAAGAGGAGATGCTGGATGGAAGAATGAAAGGATGGGGAGTACATTATCAGAATGGCTCTCATGCTACAGAGTAAAAAGGCTGGAGAGGGAAGGAGAGTTAAGGTGATGAGAAGGAGGGAGAGGGTGACACTGAAGCAGGAATGGTGTGGGAGGCAGCAGGGAGTAACATACCAATGAGGGGGCTAGTAATTAGGGGCCTGTGAAAGACTATGCTCCAGTAAAAGAATAACAATATAGGCATTGTTTTTCCTCAGGACCACCTCGTTTTTCTGTCACTAACGTCTTATATTTATATGCTCACTTTTCATCTGGTTAATACTTTACCAGTACATGCCAGATTATGTTACGATAAAGAAAATATCATTGTATCCACTGCGAATTATCATGTATGTACTTTGTTACTGTGCTTATGTGTTACTGTGTTTATAACTGGAAACTAAATGACAATTCAAATGTTTCTCATTACTGCATACATCTAAATTAGAAGGCCTGGAGAAGAAGAAGCAGTTATATTTAGTTTTGGAGAACTTCAAGTGAACACCTGCATTAATTAACTGTAAAAAGGCCAGTCACTAGCAGACTCCCTCAGTGCTAGGGGTTGATACTTTTTGGCATCTACTTTTATGAAGTCAAGGCTAACGTTAAAGGCATCTGTCTGATCAAGTTTGCAGATGGTTGCAAACTAGGTGCCAGTTGAAGAATCCCCCAAAGGTACAGATACCTTCCAAGAAGGCCTGGCAGAGTAATAACTGATGCCTGAATCATGGTCTAAAGCTCAATACCAAAAATGCAGGCTAGGACTGTGAGGCAGTCTATATAGGTCATGTTGAGGACTGTGAGGCAGTCTATATAGGTCATGTTGAGGACTGTGAGGCAGTCTATATAGGTCATGTTGAGGACTGTGAGGCAGTCTATATAGGTCATGTTGAGGACTGTGAGGCAGTCTATATAGGTCATGTTGAGGACTGTGAGGCAGTCTATATAGGTCATGTTGAGGACTGTGAGGCAGTCTATATAGGTCATGTTGAGGACTGTGAGGCAGTCTATATAGGTCATGTTGAGGACTGTGAGGCAGTCTATATAGGTCATGTTGTCTACACCAAGTATTAGTTTTGTGAGAAACTTCTGGAGATCCTCAAGTTGTTGCATATGCCTGTGCAAGATTTTTCACAGTATAAGCCTAAAAGAGAACAGAGGCAATAACTGATAAGGAACAGTTGTTTTTTATCACCTATGGTAGAAATAATATTAAAATAAGAAATGTGCCAGAAAAAGTCTGGTAGATACAGCTGATAAGATTTTTGGTAGTAAGGTAACCCAAAAGTGTGCATTTACCTATTTGAATGGACAATATATGGGACAAGGATTGTCCTCTTTTAAGAATCATTTTATTCTTAAACTGATTGATATTTGTGGGCACCCTGCCCCAGGGCTTCTCATTCTCAAGTTTATGATCATTTTGCCATTATGTATGAAAACTACTACTACAGCTACACCATTGTGAAGGGGCAGTCGCCCTGGGTGCAAAGTGTTACGGGTGTGAGCAGCTGATACCAATTACCTGTCAGTGCATGCCAACATTTTTAAATGCCAGTATCACATTTCTCATTTGCTGTCAAAACTGAGTGTTTTAGTACTCTGTGTGTTGTTTAAACTGTGGCAAAATGTAACGTACAGAACCGGCCACAATAATCACTAGCTACACCTCTGGGTAAAACAACTGCTTTTTCATTAAACATACAGACAGAATTTTTAAAATTAAACAATGGTTTGCATATAATTCTGACTCCAATGTGTACTTAGCTGTATGTTGCTGTGGTTCTCCTTTTTATGTTGCTGAAACAACATCCCAGTTTAAGCAGCACATCTCATGTTATCTTATTGGATAACAATTTAATAATAATAATAAGAACTGCACTCTGACATCAGCTTCATCCAGGAACATTATTTAGTTTTGTTGCTATTGAATGGGTGCATTTTGGTTTTAAAACTGAAAATAAAAATATATACATAAAAAGGAATCCACATAGATTGCTAATTTAGGGGTCACTCTACATCTAGATTGAATGATATTATTTGATTTATTATTGCATTTGGTATTTTTGATGTATTGGTTTAACTACACTTCCCAGACTTATAGTTTTGTACTTGTATCATAACTTACTATATTTTTCAGTAATATTTACTGTATGTGCATAATATTTTATAAAGCTTCTTAAATACTGTATGGAATAAGATCATATGAGACCAGTAGATGGTGGTATTGCATTTGATTTATGGTCCATTTATATGATAGTTTGTAGTGACTATTTTTACACTCATCTTTTATATTTTCTGTGTCCATTTGGTGTTCTTCTGGAATGGAAACAGTTCTTTTTCTAAGACATGTATATGAAGCTGTACAGAAGTAATTCAGATGAGACTTACTGATGTCCCATCTGCCTGGGTTCATGGTAGCTCAGCTGGATGTAAAAGATCCCAGGGTGCCTTTTGAAAAGAGTAGAAGTTCCCTGATGCTCTGGCTGAATTCTTCCAAGTAATAAAAATGCCACCTAATGTCTTCACAGAAAAGAGGCTACTAGCCTACTGGGACCGACACAGTAAACAAAGGACAAATAAATAAATAAAGTTATAAAAATGCCGAAAGACTGGATTCTTAGGAGGATCTCAAAAAGATGGCTGGCTAATCTTGAGCTCTTGCCTGGCCTAGGGGGATAAAACACAGACATATACAGAAAAGTGGACAAAACAGCAAAATAAAGGCAAAACTATGGACAGCAAACAGGAGAGAACCTAGAGGCAGACACTGGAAGATTCAGACAGATGGTAGAGAGAGTATCCAGTGATACAACATTCCTAAGGGAAACAATACAGGCCCAACAACAACAAAAATGAGAAACTACAAGATGAGCACAAGGAATGCAGAAGGAAAACAGAATCCACTGAAGAATGACCAGCACAATGCACTGAGAGGCTAAAAATCCTGGAAGAACAAATGGCAAAACTGAAGAATGAAATGAATATGCAGGAAAATAGATCCAGGAGATAAAACCCAAGAATCATTGGAATCAGGGGAAGAATAACTTGGGAAGAGCTAAGTGACTTTTTAAAAAAATCTAATAAAATCATAGTTAAAAAAATGAAGTGCTAAATCTAGAACTAGATCAAATCCACAGAACAGGAAGAATCCAAATGGCTGGGGTCCAGCCAAGACATGTGTTATGCAAGTTGTATTCTTACACAACAAAAGAATAGATCCTCAGGAATGTTGGAACAACAAAGCTAAAGGACCCAGATGGCAAAGACATCAGAATATTTACAGACTACTCAGCAACAGAGACATGAATACAACATAATAAGAGAAGAACTGAAAATAAGAGAAATAAGCCCCAAACTCCAATTCCCAGCAAAGTTACTGATAAATATTGCAGGGCAGTAGCCATTCTAAACACTCTGAAAGAGGCCTGGGATCTTCCAGATATGGACAGAGAGCCATGAAAACACAAGACCCAGGAGCAGAACAACTGGAGGTAAACATTATCTTATATGACAGAAAAACCTCCACTGCATCAGTAGAAGAGGTCACTTCCCCTCACTACAAAAAAAGGTAAAATGGAAGCTACAACAGCAAATCAAGTTTTTTAAATCCCATGTTTTTGCCCAAGATGTCTCCCTTGGACCTCTGCGTAGTGTGCTTGCCACTTGGACAAACATTGTTACCTCATGGGCTGCCATCCCATCTCTACCACATCTTAATTCACTGCTTGGACTGCATTCTCTGCAGCATTAGCTGTTATCCTTCTTCCAGACTTCTAAGAAGAGCCTCCCTATAGTTTCACAGTCTTGGATGAACACCGTTACTACATGGGCTGCCCTCAAATCTCTACCACATCTTAATTTAATTACTTGGACTGCATTCTCTGCAACATCAGCAGCTGATATCCTTCTGCCGGGCTTCTAAGAAGAACCTCCTTATAGTCTGACAGTGTAAGTGCCAGCCTATTGCTTTAGCTGTTCTTTGGTGCAGTTTTTGGTTTTAATAGTGGCTTGCACACTTGTAGATCTTCCCTGAGAATGTCTCTATCCCCTGTTGTTTCTCCATTTTTATGTTTTAAGCTCTTTAGTTTAATCAATTGTTGTTCCCCTCTTAATCCACTAAATGGCAGTAGAAAACTACACATATGTTATGCATACTGTATAAACACCATTTAGAACTCACAAAAAAAACATGGAAGTGTAGTTTTTCCAATTACATTCCTTTCTCCCCTTTAAAATAGTTTTTTGCCTAACACAGTCCAATTTACCTGCTATCTAGTATCCCAGTGCTTTTTCTGACTGATTATTTTCAGCACTCTTGCCTGTTCCAACTGGACCAACCTGCTCCATTCACTATTACTGCACTTGGGCTCAATCCACTCCCCTAACCTACTCCCATTCCCACCCACCCCCACTTCAATTATATTTTATAGCTAACCTCATCCAATCCACCTGCCAATCCTCCAATCACACACCTCTTCCACCACACTCCTCCCACCTATCTCAGTAACTATCACACAAACAACCATCTTCATTACCATCATACATTCCACACCCTCCTCTCTTCTCAGTCCCAATCATCTCACTTCTTACCTCCCCACCCTTCCTTCAAGACCACCTCCTACCCTTTACAACTGCCCTCATCCATAACCCAATAATCCTAGTCAAATGTGTATACTTTCTACATTAACTTTGCACTCCTTTAGTCCTATCATATTTCCCCATCCTCACTTTCACACCACAACTCTCATCTGAACCTTTGATCATTCTACACTACACAGCTATTCCTCTTACATTCAGCATCTTTCTTTTCACATTTACTATCTACCTCTCTCTCCTTCTAAGACTATCATCATTTCACACAATGTACTTACCTCCCACACTTTCCCCTTCCACATCATCCCATTTCATATACTCCCAGCTAATCTGCTATCTGCTCTAGTCTTTTTGGAAATTATTTAATTTTAGAAAAAGAACTGATCATCCCCTCCCCACAACATAGCCTTCCTTGCAACCATATCCACAAATATTTCCATAACCCTAAAAAAAGAAACCTCTACCTACCACTTTTCCTGTTATCTGTAATCTAGTCCTGTGTGGTGACATACATCCTAACCCTGGCCCCTCTCCTCCCTTTTATAACGTCCCTAACTCCCCAACATCCCTACACTTCACCACAATTAGTCTTGAAAGCATTAGAAACAAAATTCCCCAACTGTATGCATGGTTAAGTCAACATAAACCAAACTTTACTGCCATCACTGAAAGCTGGCTAAAACCATATATCAAAGATTCTGAATTTCTTCCCCCTAACTACTCCTGCCTCAGAACTGATAGACTTCATAAAAAGTGGAGGCATTGCCTTATTATTCTCAACCACCTTTACAGTAATTCCATATTCTAAAGCAATCCTCCTCTTTTCCACTACAGAGCTACTTGTTACCTTCATAAAATTGAATAATTGCAAACACCTTTACACCATAGTCATATACATCCCCCCAAGCAGCAATACTCCTGTGACAACTGTGCCCTGGCCCAGCAATCAAGGAGCCTCAATCCTCACCACTAACACCAGGGAGGTCATCTCATATAAGAGGAAAGGATAACAAATACACACAGTAAAGTACAATTTCCCTTAAGTGCACACAGAGATCACAGTCAGTCTGGGGCTGGTTGCTCCCTTGCTCTCCAGGTCCCCAATAAGACTCACCACTGGCACAGCTATAGGGTCCAGATCTCAGCCTAGCTGGCAAGCTAACCTCCAGTACCCTCTCTGTCCCACCAGTGCTTTGTGTCCCTGCCCAAGTAGCTGACACACCACACACATTTTGAGATAAGCATTTATACAACTTCACAAACACTCCTGGGAAAGGCAGACACACATTCTCCAGCTGTGCCCTTTTACCCAGATTATATGATAGTCATTTCTGCCACCACCAGCTAATACTCATCAGCTACCCAAAGGCCCTTAAAAGGGTGTCCAATTATTACTGTGCAATATTATTATCCAATTGGTAATGTGACTATTCAGGCTAAGGCTTATTAGAGTGGCTTATTACAATAAACTATATAAATATGCAATGTACTCCAGAGCTTACTTATCTCTACACAAACCAGCCACAGGTAAAGGTTTTTAAAATATTTAATAATAAATAATTAAAACACAAGACAATTCTACTACACCCCATTGATATCTAAGTGTTCAGAGATCACACAGAAACTTAAAACAATACAGTAGGAAGGTTATGGTATAACAGAAAAACACTTGTCTAACTTTCTTCTAAGTTCTTAGCTATTACTACAAGAAAACATATTTCTAAGATACTACTTACATAAGACAACAGGCAGAGTGCTGATACGTTAGCTATCAAGATCAAAATGTTCACAGTCTGTCTCTGAACAATAGTTTTTAAACTCACTAACAAACATCTTTCTTAGGCCCTCCTTAAATTGCACCATTTTGACACTTAGGTTTTCCCAGTATACACATTACATCATTTTGACACTTAGTCTGGAGTTCCCAGGCAAACAACCTGCATTATTTAGCAAGCTAACACCTGCTCAGGAAACTACAACAATAAAATACATTTCACATGTACACTCTAACAACTATTCCTTAAGTTAAGACAATAGAAATAATGTGTTCAGCCAGCCACTTTGACACCACTATTTAGATAATTTTAACTTCAAAGGACATTTGAAATGTTTGGCTTAGTTTTCCTTACAGCAGATGGCAATGTTGCTACAATCTTGAAGGTCACATTTTACAGTGTTTTCTTTCATTTAAGAACACAAGCCTGCATTTTACATTTATATATACAAATGATAGAATTATGTATCAAATTCTATTTGACTAGGCTGGCAGCTTTCATCTATCTTTCCCCAATCTTCACAACTCCTATTTTAGAAAAAAAATTTGCCTGGGCAACCAACAATATAAACAGTTAAACCATCATCCTAGGCGACGTTAATATTAACTGGATAGACATCTCCAATAATAACCCCTCTACTGATATTAACCTTCACATTTATACTCCGCTAATCTCTGCATTTACCAAACCTGACAATAAGAAAAACAAAGGCTAAACCTTGGACTGGATCTTGTTTTCTGACCCAGACAAAATCTTGTCCTCCAGCACACTCCCAAATAGCTTTAGTGACCACTCTCCAGCATTCATAATACGTAAATCCATCTCTATACGAAACATACACCAATATCAATATACCAGAGATCATCCCATTTCTTCACAAATACCTTTAATGACATTCTGCAGAACACTAACTGGAGTCCACTAAAATTTCTCCCACTCAATGAAGCTGTAGAATTCTTTAATTCTACATTTCTTAGGATCCTAAACAGTCTTGCCCCACTCTGGCTAAAAAGAATCAAGGCAAAACAAGCTAGCTGGCTTACAAAGTCCACAAAGCAAGTTATGTCCTCTAGGGGCAATGCCCAGAAAGAATGGCAAAAAAAAAACTTCTAAACTCATGCAATATAAACAACTTTCCAACCAGGCTAAATGCTTACTTGTCAAAAACAAAAAAGAATACTGCCAAACTATCCAAGACCAGCATAGACAAAACCCCAAGAAAATCTGGGGAGCAATCAAGTCCCTTCTCCACCCAGGATCTAATAATAATCCATGCCCAAACCCAGAAAAAGCACTCTCTGAGTTAGCCTCCCTCTATAACACATAGTTTATTCACATCATCTCTAAACTTACTACCACCTTCCCACCCATCAGCACAGACCCACGAGTAACACCATTAGTACATTCCCCTTCAAATCCTCTACCTACTTTCTCACTATCACCCATACCTACTTCCACCATCAAAAAACTTCTTCATAAATTAAAACCATGTACCAACACCCCAGATAACTTACCTGCAGAATACTTGCAACTCTCAGCCTCCTCCATTGCATATCCCATCAGCAACCTCCTCAACAGGTCTATGCACTATTCATGCATAGCTGATATCTGGAAAAAAGCATTTGTCCTTCCACTTCATAAAGGCGGCAACAACTCCATCTCAAGCTTCCATCCTATTGCCATTCTTTCCCACATCTCAAAATAATAAAGAAATGTATTGACAGTCAGCTCCTCTAGTAAAACACCAAATCCTTTCCCCCACCCAACATGTCTGGACATACTGGACATACTGGACATACTGGATGTACTGGACATACTGGACATACTGGACATACTGGATGTACTGGACATACTGGACATACTGGATGCACTGGACATACTGGACGTAGCACTACCACTGCCCTCATTGTCTTCTTGGATAGAGTAAATAGAGCTCGGGATGCTGGCTCCTTAGTCTCAACAATCTTTCTTGATTTATCAAAGGCATTCGTCACTATTTCCCACTCCCTTCTGCTTACTAAACTCTCTAACCTCGGCCTATCTCCCCTTACCCTGCAGTCTACTATATGGCAGCACTCTTCTTCCCCTTTCATTACTACAAATACAGGTGTCTTCCAAGGTTCTATACTGGGTCCCCTCTTATTCAACACATTTGTCAATAACTTTCATACCACTCTTACCCACAATACTGTTATCAAATATGCAAATGACTCAACTAGCATCTGCTCTTCTAAATCTGCCACTGCATTACAGTGTCTCACCCAAGAAGCATTTACTTCTACCGAAACCTGGATGTCCCAGAACCATCTTACCCTCAACCCCAGTAAAACAAAACTCTTAATATTTACCCCACAAAATCTAGCTCTGTTGACAAGTCACTATTCTCCAAAACAACACTATCATTAAAGTTATCCCTAGTACCAAATTGCTAGGTGTCATCATTGATGACAAATTAACTTTTGACTTTCACATCTACAGCAACATAAAAAAAAAACATCAAAAGCTAGGTGCCCTTTATAGGCACAACTATTTTCTTAGCCTGTCTGCTAAAAAGGCCCTAGTCTCATCCTTCCTGCTCCCAACTCATTTATATTGCACTCCCAACCTCACCAATCTACAGTCCTCCTTGAAAACAAAACTAGACTCTTGGTACAACAAAGTCACTAGATTTGTTACAACTGCAACATTTTCTACCCACCACTGTTCCTTTCTGCATGAAATAAATTGGCTAGAATTAACTACGACACACAAGCTTATCTACAGCCCAGAAACCTGCCCTTCCCTCTCCTCCATACTGACCATGTACCATCCTAATCGATACCTCAGGTCCAAAAACAAAATGTTACTATCGAGAAACCTGAACTCTCAGCCGACCGAATGTTGTATTTCCATACTGTCTCCAAGTCATGCAATAATATCACTCCTTCACTCAAGACTATCAACAATCTTACCTCCTTTCAAAAATCCCTCAAACTACATTTCTCCTCTCACTGGTTATGTTCCTGCACCCCAACAAATAACCCAACTCCTGACTTCTCTCCGTGGTGTCTCACCTTTAACTATTCAATTGCTATAATTTCTCTCCTTTCTCTCTGTCGTACTTACTGCTTTGCTGTCACTTTAGTTTGACTTCTCCCTCCTTTAGCCCTTCTGTCTCCTCCTATTCTTACCCTGAATTTAGCTCCTCTCTGCTATGAATCCTGCAGATATAGTTATACCTTTGTATTATTTGAATGTATGCATTTATTACTTCTTTATTTTACCAGGATTGTAATCATTTTCACTACTGCTTATAATTTTCATTCAGTGTAATAGTGCTGCTCAACATTCTTTGTTCTGTGTATTAATATTTCTTTGTATGCAATTATTATGGAGCTTTTTGCGCTGGGCTTCCACTGAAAATGGACTCATTCTAGACCCAGTGGACTTTCCTGGTTAACAAATGCAATTAATAAATAATAAATAAGTGGAAAGAAAGAAGCAAACCCCAGCCAAGACGTGTTATGCAAGCTGTATTCTTACACAACAAAAGAATAGATCCTCAGGAATGCTGAAACAACAAAGCTAAAAGACGCAGATGGCAAAGACATCAGAATACCTGCAGACTACTCAGCAAAACTGCAACAACAGAGACAAAAATACAACATAATAAGAGAAGAACTGAAAAGAAGAGGAATAAACCCCAAACTCCAGGTCCCAACAAAGTTACTGATAAATATTGCAGACCATCAAGCCATTGTAAACACTGTGAAAGAGGCCTGGAATCTTCTAGAGATGGACAGAGAGCTATGAAAAGCACAAGACCCAAGGGCAGAACAGCTGGAGGCAAACATTATCCTGTACAAAAGAATAACCTCCAGTGCATCAGTAGAACAAGTCACTCGCCCCCACCACAACAAAAAAGATAAAATGGAAGACACAACAGCAAATCAAGTAGATCAGTGAAAGAAGCAGGCCCCAGATTATGACTACAAAAGGATGCAGGCAGTGGAAGGGAAGCTGGAATTATGTCAAAATCCACAGAAATAATGTCCTGAAGGGCCCAGAAAGAGAGGACATTGGGCAGAAAATGTCAAAATCACAGGGCCAAGAAAACGGGGAAAGAGAATATAAAGCCAGCAGGAGTAGGAGCAAAGGAAGCAGAGTCACAAAATCAGAAGAGAGAAGGCAACATCCACCAAGGAGAAACAATAGGAGCAACAGCAGGAACAGAAGGGGTAACTGTATGTATGACAAGAGCAGCTGAATAAACGTTACAACATACAACAATAAAATCAAGATGGACTGGGCAAAATGGGCTTAGAATACCACACAAGGGAATCATAAGGGCAAAATATAAAGTAGTTACCCCCATACAACAAACACACAATGAAATATACCACAAAAAGGCAAGAATTCATGAAATACTTACCTTGGCAGAGACTGCAACCACAGGTCATCCCCATGGTAGAGAGAGACAAGCAGGCATGGACTCAGGGATTCCTGTCCTCATGGACAGCTTCTTGAGGCCACTGCAATGGGGTAGGGGTGCAGCACACACACTTACAAAAGTCCACGGCAGTGCTCACCTCCTTGCCTGCATGAGACAAAGGAAGCCCAGGCACTTGGTGGTTCCTTCCTTAAATTGATGGACTCAGGGGCACTTGGAGGGCAGACACAGGGAAGAGCATTTCACTGACAGTTTCCTCTAGGAGCTGTGAGCTCAAAAGAGCAGGTCTGACCAATCAAAGCAATAGAGGGAAGGGAACAAAAAAGAAAGCCAGCAAGCAGGGAAAAAAGCACAAGGAGAGAATGTCAAAACAACAATTGTAAACACTGGAAATAGATAAGCAAAGCCATGGAATACAAACAGCAAACAGGCTCAACACACTGGAAATAGGTAAGCTAAGCCACAGAATACAAACAGCAAACTGGGGCTCAACAGAAGAACCTAAAATGTCCCATCAGTCAAAAGGAGGGTAGCACATTCACAAACTGCTGAGGAAAGGGATACAAAAACAACACAACTCTAAATGATTTGAAAGAAACACCAGGCAATGCAGACACAAACATTCAATCCATGTGCTGCACACTGAACTAAGGGTGAGTGGGAAACACTTACCTCTTAATTTATAAAATCACTTGATAGGGCAGTAACAAGCATGGGTCACACAAGCAGCACAAGAGAGTACAGGGAATGTGCTGTACGGACCACGCTGAAAGGGGCAGTTAACAATGACTATGGTAATCAGCTATTAACTATCAGAACTGACAGTGGCAGGTGTCCAAGAACTACAACAACCCTATAAAGACTGCAAAAATACATGCCAAAGATAAATATAGTATGCTAATATGCCCACAGTTCTTAGCTAAAATATGAGAAGGAAACAGCACTGGTGCACTGAATGAAGCAGGGGATGAGATGAACAGTGGAGCTCATGAACAAGTACAAGAAGGTCATAAATACAACTTTTAAATCAAAGTACACCCTGGGGAGATACAGATATGTTCATAGATTAGTATTAGACTAACTGCCCTTACGAGCCATTTTAAGCCTAGCCAATTATCCCTTGTGAGTCTCAAATGCTGAACCTTGTGTTTGCAAGGCAAACACCTTAACCATTAGGCCACCCGCCCAACCATTATATAGATAGATAGATAGATAGATAGATAGATAGATAGATAGATAGATAGATAGATAGATAGATAGATAGATAGATAGATAGATAGATAGATAGATAGATAGATAGACAGACAGACAGACAGATAGATAGATAGATAGATAGATAGATAGATAGATAGATAGATAGATAGATAGATAGAGACAGACAGAGACACAGATATAGATAGATATATTAATGTATTTTTTCTCATATAGAAAGACAGAAATGAAAAGCGGTGCAAAGTAATAAGGTAAGTAATGTAAAACTGTGGCACATACAACAATGTCATAAAATGGCAGATGGGAAACAGATGTACCCTTAATATTGAAAACTATCCATGAGAGAAAGGAGCGGGAGGCAGAGAAAGTGAAAAAAAAGGGACAAAGACAACAGAAACAGAATACAGACATAAGTCAACATAGGGAAAGACGTAATAATGAAGGGTTGGAGGAAATGATACTGCAGAAGTAGTAACAGCAAGGACAGAAGAAAAGTGAGACTGATAGGTAAGTCCAATCATACGAAAAGGAAGGAAAAAAAAAACAAAGATGGAGGCAGACAGCAAAATAGGCCAGCTAGGAGGAAGAAGGAAAGTAAGCAAGTACAGCAATGGACATAAGGACACACTGGGGAAAAAGGAATGCAGTGCAAACACACAAAATGACTTAATGAACAAAATGAGTTGAATAAGAAAACAATTCATTTTTACCAGAAGGCAAATGGATCAGGGAAACAGGTTAGACTGGTTTCTGGTAAGATGGAGGTAGAGACAGGAAGGAGACCCTGCTCCAGTACTGATGGAGGTAGAGACAGGAAGGAGACCCTGCTCCAGTACTGATGGAGGTAGAGACAGGAAGGAGACCCTGCTCCAGTACTGATGGAGGTAGAGACAGGAAGGAGACCCTGCTCCAGTACTGATGGAGGTAGAGACAGGAAGGAGACCCTGCTCCAGTACTGATGGAGGTAGAGACAGGAAGGAGACCCTGCTCCAGTACTGATGGAGGTAGAGACAGGAAGGAGACCCTGCTCCAGTACTGATGGAGGTAGAGACAGGAAGGAGACCCTGCTCCAGTACTGATGGAGGTAGAGACAGGAAGGAGACCCTGCTCCAGTACTGATGGAGGTAGAGACAGGAAGGAGACCCTGCTCCAGTACTGATGGAGGTAGAGACAGGAAGGAGACCCTGATCCAGTACTGATGGAGGTAGAGACAGGAAGGAGACCCTGCTCCAGTACTGATGGAGGTAGAGACAGGAAGGAGACCCTGCACCAGTACTGATGGAGGATGGAGGTAGAGACAGGAAGGAGACCCTGCTCCAGTACTGATGGAGGTAGAGACAGGAAGGAGACCCTGCTCCAGTACTGATGGAGGTAGAGACAGGAAGGAGACCCTGCTCCAGTACTGATGGAGGTAGAGACAGGAAGGAGACCCTGCTCCAGTACTGATGGAGGTAGAGACAGGAAGGAGACCCTGCTCCAGTACTGATGGAGGTAGAGACAGGAAGGAGACCCTGCTCCAGTACTGATGGAGGTAGAGACAGGAAGGAGACCCTGCTCCAGTACTGATGGAGGTAGAGACAGGAAGGAGACCCTGCTCCAGTACTGATGGAGGTAGAGACAGGAAGGAGACCCTGCTCCAGTACTGATGGAGGTAGAGACAGGAAGGAGACCCTGCTCCAGTACTGATGGAGGTAGAGACAGGAAGGAGACCCTGCTCCAGTACTGATGGAGGTAGAGACAGGAAGGAGACCCTGCTCCAGTACTGATGGAGGTAGAGACAGGAAGGAGACCCTGCTCCAGTACTGATGGAGGTAGAGACAGGAAGGAGACCCTGCTCCAGTACTGATGGAGGTAGAGACAGGAAGGAGACCCTGCTCCAGTACTGATGGAGGTAGAGACAGGAAGGAGACCCTGCTCCAGTACTGATGGAGGTAGAGACAGGAAGGAGACCCTGCTCCAGTACTGATGGAGGTAGAGACAGGAAGGAGACCCTGCTCCAGTACTGATGGAGGTAGAGACAGGAAGGAGACCCTGCTCCAGTACTGATGGAGGTAGAGACAGGAAGGAGACCCTGCTCCAGTACTGATGGAGGTAGAGACAGGAAGGAGACCCTGCTCCAGTACTGATGGAGGTAGAGACAGGAAGGAGACCCTGCTCCAGTACTGATGGAGGTAGAGACAGGAAGGAGACCCTGCTCCAGTACTGATGGAGGTAGAGACAGGAAGGAGACGCTGCTCCAGTACTGATGGAGGAAGAGACATTAAGGAGACCCTGCTCCAGTACTAATGGAGGTAGAGACAGGAAGGAGACCCTGCTCCAGTACTGATGGAGGTAGAGACAGGAAGGAGAAAGATACCGCAATGACAATGGAAATGGGATGCCTCAAAATGGAGGACAGAGGGACCATCAGAGAAAACTCAGGGAAGGAGTGAGGAGGAAAATCATAATAGAAAACCAGGAAAACAAATGAGAGGTGAAGGAAGAGTGGTGGGATGGGATGAAAGTGGCAATAAGAGGCTGGATAATGCATGAGGCAGGGAAATACAGGAAAATAAATAGGACAACTTAAAACTGTGGGAGCAGGATCTAAGATAAATGCCAAGGGAGAGGATAAGACAGAATGAAATCACAAAAAAAATGAACTAGAAGAATCAGAAGCAACAGAAAAATCATAGAAATCACGTACATTGAAAGAAAAATGTCCAAAAGGAAAGAATTGTAGTGGCTGCACACATAGAAAGCAGGAAAGTCTTTGGCATGGAGCCTTAAAACAAAAGGGAAGAGAAAGGGATCACCAAGCATAAAACAAGAGCTGGGCAAGTACTTACAGGGGGAAGAAGAGAAGAAAGGGGGAAATAAGGAGCTTCTTCCAGGAGAGATACAAAGAAAACACTCACCTGAAAAGGCCCCCAACAATTAAAAGAAATGACTGAAAATCGCTGAGAGAGAAAAGGATGAGCTAGATATGCCAATAACAAGATTAGAAGTTAGACTAGCAATAAGAGAATTAAAGGGAGGCAAACCAGCAGGACAGAATGTGTACCCCATTGAATTCTACAATATAAGCACAGAAGTAAAAGATGAACTAGCAGTGGTATACAACATGGGTACAGAAGAGGGTATTCTCCCCAATACCATGCAAGAAGCAAGAATAATCTTAATTCCCAAAGAAACAGGTGAAACAACTGATGTGGAGGCACTCAGACCACTATCATTAATATACACAGATGGGAAAATGCTAGCAAAGATTCTAGCTAAAAAAAAAAACTCCTTCCCAAATACATAGAGGAAGAAGAATCTGGTTATATAAAAGGGAGAGTATCAGTGGAGAACTGGTGGGAGGTGGTCAGCTTCATGGAAAGGCAGGAGGAATCAGGGAACCAAAACGCAGGAGTAATACTATTTAACATAAAAAAAGTATTTGACTCATTAAAATTGGATTTTATGTTCCAAATTCTGAAAGAATGGGGAATGGGAGAAGCATTTAGGAATAGGATAAAAGCAATGTATCGACTCCCGTCAGCAGAGGTAAGGGCAAATGGGGAATACACACAGAGGATTTTAGTCAAAAGGGGCACAAGACAGGCATACCCAGTATCTCCAAGCCTTTTCATCCTAACCATGGAAGCCCTGATGACTGAGGAAAAGGAGAAACTACAAGAACTAGAATTGCAGGAGGGGTGGAGGGTGGCTAAGTCCCTCCTGTTCACAGATGACTGCATCTTAATAGCAGAAGGTACAAAGAGAGCAGCAGGCATGGTTATGAAGAAATTTGAAACCTTCAACCAAGATGCAAAGCTCAAGTGTAACCTAAAGAAAACAGTGTGGGTAAAAACAGGAGCAAGCATGGATCAGTAAATTGAAAGGATGGGGAAAAAGCATATCAATGAGGAATTAAATACTTAGGATTAGAGGTATGGGAGACAACAGGTCTGATGAACTACAAGAAGCTGGAGAGAAAGAGAAACAGAAGAAATGTAGGGAAAGTGGAGGGGCAAGATCACAACCTTAATGTGCAGTGTGAATGTAGTGAAAATGATGATAAACCCCAAAATACGTAATATGCTAAGGCATATCCCCATAACTGGAAGGGAGGGGATAATCAAATACATCCAGAGCCACTGTGACAAATTCATATGGGGAGAGAAGAAGGCAAGTACTGATAAAGGAAGATCAAGAAGAAGCGCAAATAATGCAGGGTGGACAGGTCAGACTGTGAGAGGTCTGCCAAGGCCTACACCATAAACCAATGGTTAAGGACAACAGAAATGAAATTAGGCAAAAAACAGACAGGGAGAAGAAATAGGGAGAGAGAGAAAAAGTAAAGAAAAGATCAGGAGAAACTACAAAGGCAAAGATCCAGAACATTCTAGGGATAGAGAGAGCAATGTGGGAAAGAGATGAGCGAGGGAAAGAAGAAAAGGAATGTTAGAGAACATTCTAGGGATAGAGAGAGCGATGTGGGAAAGAGATGAGCGAGGGAAAGAAGAAAAGGAATGTTAGAGAACGTTCTATGGATAGAGAGAGTGATGTGGGAAAGAGATGAGTGAGGGAAAGAAGAAAAGGAATGTGAGAGAAAATTCTAGGGATAGAGAGAGCGATGTGGGAAAGAGATGAGCGAGGGAAAGAAGAAAAGGAATGTTAGAGAACGTTCTATGGATAGAGAGAGTGATGTGGGAAAGAGATGAGTGAGGAAAAGAAGAAAGGGAATGTGAGAGAACATTCTAGGGATAGAGAGAGTGATGTGGGAAAGAGATGAGTGAGGGAAAGAAGAAAGGGAATGTGAGAGAACATTCTAGGGATAGAGAGAGCGATGTGGGAAAGTGATGACAGAGGAAAAGAAGAAAAGGAACGTGAGAGAAAATTCTAGGGATAGCGAGAGCGATGTGGGAAAGAGATGAGCGAGGGAAAGAAGAAAAGGAATGTGAGAGAACATTCTAGGGATAGAGAGAGTGATGTGGGAAAGAGATGAGCGAGGGAAAGAAGAAAAGGAATGTTAGAGAACATTCTAGGGATAGAGAGAGCCATGTGGGAAAGAGATGAGCGAGGGAAAGAAGAAAAGGAATGTGAGAGAACATTCTAGGGATAGAGAGAGCCATGTGGGAAAGAGATGAGCGAGGGAAAGAAGAAAAGGAATGTGAGAGAACATTCTAGGGATAGAGAGAGCCATGTGGAAAAGAGATGAGCGAGGGAAAGAAGAAAAGGAATGTGAGAGAACATTCTAGGGATAGAGAGAGTGATGTGGGAAAGAGATGAGCAAGGGAAAGAAGAAAAGGAATGTGAGAGAACATTCTAGGGATAGAGAGAGCGATATGGGAAAGTGATGACAGAGGAAAAGAAGAAAAGGAATGTGAGAGAGCATTCCAGGGATAGAGAGAGTGATGTGGGAAAGAGATGAGCAAGGGAAAGAAGAAAAGGAATGTGAGAGAACATTCTAGGGATAGAGAGAGCCATGTGGGAAAGAGATGAGCAAGGGAAAGAAGAAAAGGAATGTTAGAGGATGTTCTATGGATAGAGAGTGATGTGGGAAAGAGATGTGTGAGGGAAAGAAGAAAGGGAATGTTAGAGAACATTCTAGGGATAGAGAGAGTGATGTGGGAAAGAGATGAGTGAGGGAAAGAAGAAAAGGAATGTGAGAGAACATTCTAGGGATAGAGAGAGCGATGTGGGAAAGAGATGAGCGAGGGAAAGAAGAAAAGGAATGTGAGAGAACATTCTAGGGATAGAGAGAGTGATGTGGGAAAGAGATGAGCAAGGGAAAGAAGAAAAGGAATGTGAGAGAACATTCTAGGGATAGAGAGAGCCATGTGGGAAAGAGATGAGCGAGGGAAAGAAGAAAAGGAATGTTAGAGAACGTTCTATGGATAGAGAGAGTGATGTGGGAAAGAGATGAGTGAGGGAAAGAAGAAAGGGAATGTTAGAGAACATTCTAGGGATAGAGAGAGTGATGTGGGAAAGAGATGAGTGAGGGAAAGAAGAAAAGGAATGTGAGAGAACATTCTAGGGATAGAGAGAGTGATGTGGGAAAGAGATAAGCGAGGGAAATAAGAAAAGGAATGTGAGAGAACATTCTAGGGATAGAGAGAGCCATGTGGGAAAGAGATGAGTGAGGGAAAGAAGAAAAGGAATGTGAGAGAACATTCTAGGGATAGAGAGAGCGATGTGGGAAAGAGATGAGTGAGGGAAAGAAGAAAAGGAATGTGAGAGAACATTCTAGGGATAGAGAGAGTGATGTGGGAAAGAGATGAGCGAGGGAAAGAAGAAAAGGAATGTGAGAGAACAGTCTAGGGATAGAGAGAGCGATGTGGGAAAGAGATGAGCGAGGGAAAGAAGAAAAGGAATGTGAGAGAACATTCTAGGGATAGAGAGAGCGATGTGGGAAAGTGATGACAGAGGAAAAGAAGAAAAGGAATGTGAGAGAACATTCTAGGGATAGAGAGAGTGATGTGGGAAAGAGATGAGCGAGGGAATGAAGAATGGGAAGAAAAATGAATTAGGAAGACCAAGAAGGAGAGATAACACCGATTAAAGGAGAGGGATGGGAAGGTGTATGGAAAAGAGGAAAAGGTGGTGGTGGAAGAAATATTACTAAAATAGGAGTGAATGTTAGGAAACAGCTGGCAGATACTGCTGAAGGAAAGAAGAAATGTTTAAAAAATGGATGAGATAGAAAGGGAGAAGTGGACTGATTTACAAAGGCACTGGGCAGGAAATAGAAGAAGAGGAAGACAGACAGAGACTCGGGGAAAGATGGGAAAAGAAACATGGACTGCCATAGATTAGGAATGGACAGAGGTATGGAGGCTGGCTAATGCCACAAAATCCTAAACAGAAGATGGGATACACAGATAGGAATACTGCACAGGTGGCATTTAATACCCACAAGAGATAAACATAAAGGAGGAGGAAAGGGTGAAACGTTGGAGATGTGGCAGAGTGAAGGCAGCTATTTTACACATATTCTGGGAGTGTGAATGGGAAAAATATATGGGATAAGGAGGTGGAAGAATGAGGAAAGATATGGGGAAGAGCATTCCAAAACAGGGGGAACTATGCTTTTTAGGAACAGACACAAACCAGGAGAAAACTGGAAAAGAAAATAAGGGAATGGGAGGATAAGTAAAATATGGAATTGCCAACAAATAGATGGGAACAACTGACACACAATCCTGGGACCCAAAAATAAACAATGCCTACACCCTGAGGAAAATAATAAAAAAATAAAACTAAGAAGGGGGGGCACTGAAAGAATACCAACAACTAGAAGAAAGACATGGCATTAGAACATCACTAGATCCAGAGAACAGGTCAGACATCAGTAACAAGGAAGGAATAGTAAGGGAAGGGGCAAATGCAAAACAGGGAAGGGGAGATCTCAACCTAGACGTCAGAGATATATATAGAACAGGGTAGGAAAGAATGGATACATCCAGAGAGAAGAAAAATACAGCGGGGGGGGCAAAAGAGCCAGGAAAGTGCAACCACTAAAGAAGTGAAGACGAAGGAGGGGAGCGGAGAGACAAACACCAATGAAAAACATAAGGAAATAAGGAAAGTGACCATATAGAAGAAAAGTGTTAGTGTAAATGTACATTCCTTGTTAGCCTATTCATTTTCTCATTGTAAATATGCATGGACACTCTGGGGTGAGAGCACTGCAACAATATGAAAGTGATGTGTGCATACACTAGTGCATGATCGTATCTTGTAATCTAATTAAATAAAGTCACAAAAAATTATGAAAAATGTTTTCTTGTGTTTTGTCCTTTAAATAGTGTTAAGCTCTTCTGTATGAGAGAGAAACCTGGTTTACTTTTTGGTGGTGGCCATACTAAATAAAGGCATATATCGCTGGTGTGACTTCCATTGTGTGCCTTTATATACATACCTTTATGTATAGCTATAGCTATATCTGTATCTATGGTTTACCATCAAAATTTCAAAGGCAGAACAATTTGTGATCAAAAGAACAAAATAAAATTCCAAAAACAACATTTAGTCTAAATGCGAACATCAGTAACACAACAAATGACATTCAGTATACCAGACTTTTGGTTTTGAAAGTCCATATGGCTTTTTACATTTTAGCAGGGGGACAATCCCCCCTGCATCACACATGTGGGGGCTGCACCCACCACACCAACTACAAATTGTATATTCTAACTCTGAGATCGCACTACACTGGGGAAAAGGGTAAATTCCCTGATTCCCACTGTACCGTGATCTCCATTCACAATGCTGAACTCATAATAATGAATCAAGCTTTACTTTTGTTATTATGATTTCATATTATTTCAGTTTGCCATTGTGAAACTTTGAAAACGTACTTTCAGCCACAAAATTTTCCAAAACTAGCCTTCAAAATCTTGACAGCAAACCCTATATCTGTATCTATATCTATATCTATATCTATATCTATATCTATATCTATATCTATATCTATATCTATATCTATATCTATATCTATATCTATATCTATATCTATATCTATATCTATATCTATATCTATATCTATATCTATATCTATATCTATATCTATATCTGTATCTATATATATGCTCGTTTTGTCTTTTTTACATTGTCAGTACAGCATAAGTGAATTGTTTAGCTATACTTTAGAAACACGGAGCTTTAAAATCAAGCCCAGTCTCCAAAAACTTTAGGGTGACTGCAAAATTTCCCAAATAACATCCAAACTAAAGGGAAAGGTTCACACAGACAAACCATTCAGTAAAAACTGCAACAAAAACCCATTCAAGCTAGAGTTTTCACTGTCTGTTAACTTAAACCTCCTGTAGAGGAGGCCCATGGGATATCTGCAAATGACCTATTAAGGACATACAAGTATTTTAGCTGGATGACTTCTGAATGCCCATGACTTCTTACTGTTTAAGTCTTTATGGGTACATTCAGGCCAATAAAGCCAAACCCCACATGCTGCAGACATGCATGTTTTGTCCATTTTATGGACCTTGTCAGTGCAGCATAAAGAGAGTTTTGGTTATACTTTAGAAGCACTAAGCTGAAAAATCAAGCTTGATGTCCATAAACTTTAGAGTGTCTGCACAATATCCCTAATAACATCCAATCCAAAGGCCAAAAAGGTCACTTAGACAAACCATTCAGTAAAACCTACAACAAAGACCTAATGCCATGCTATATATTTAGATATATGACTATCCCACATCACTTCCGTCTGTGATTCCTTGGAAATAACTTGTTCACTCTTATTACTGTAAAAACAAGGAATGTTTTTAATTGTTGTATGCTGTTAGGATGCGTTTCTTCTGCAGTGCTGTAAAATTGTAAAGTTGCTATGAATAATTTCAGTGGGAGTAGTTGCCACTATTACGCAAACCATTCCCCATGTATTCATTTCAGCCATTTTTTTTAGGTTTGAGTTTCTGTTTGCTTTTGCTGTTGGTGGGCTTGTCTGGTGCATCAGCTGTTCGGTCACTGAACAGGACTTTAGTTACTGTCTGAAGATACTTATGAAGGTTTTTTAGGTTTACATTATTTTTTAATATGACAGTACTGTGGTCTTACTCTTTCACTTGTACCTTCTCAATACCGGTAACCCATACTTGTGGAAAGTATCAGGAGCACCTTCTGTGCAGATCCTGGATGTCCATCCTATGTCCACGTGGCTTTTCGCCACTTCCATCTCTTATCCCAACAATACCCAAGTAAAGAGAAACGATGAAGCGTAAACTGCCCCACCATGCTAACATCCTGAGACAGACATGTATTCCACTCAGGACGTGTTTCTCCTTTGTTCCTGTTTCCTGTAGGACAGGTCCATACCATTCCTCCTTTCTTCATGTTGCTTGTAGGACAGGTCCAACACTAAGGTGTATATCTCTGCAAAACCCACAATGGAAGCTGTGATTACTGCTAAAAGAATCCTTGATGACATGTCTGCAGAGATGACCTGACTGCCAAGGTATGCACAAATGAAAACTGCATATAGTGTGATAAAAAAGTTAAAGACAGTGACAATTGCTTTGTAAGATCTCAGTTCTGTTCCTGGAGCTGGCAGGATTCCATAACAGTTCAACTGTTGAAATCTGATGTTCCTTAGTACACATTTGCACTTTTCACTTCCTAAATTGGCTTTTATATTCTCGAGACAGGTAACAAGGATAGAATTCCTTTAATTTTTTTACTGCAGCATGCATGTGAATTTTACTCCCTTCGGGTAGCTCATGTCCATGAACTAATAGACTATTTTACTGCAGGAATGTATGCAGAGCTCACACTACCTTAAATGGCATAAGAACAGGCTCTTCCTCCTTCAAGGCTGAGTGTATCTCTGCTTGTTCAATCCTGTGCACGTTTGATATGTCTTCCCAATCAAAATAAAGCAGCCAGTCTTTGTAAAAATGCCCGAAGTTGCCATTTTATCTACACAAATCAGCTGATCAGGCAGGACAGCGTGTTTTCAAATGTTCCCATGTGTGATTGTCTGCTATAGCACTACATTACGTTTTAATCATTTTAGTACATTTGTGCATGTTACTAATGTAGTGGGAGGAGCTGCATAGCAACGTTATGCTTTTTTTAATTTGTCTAATGTTAGTTTAGACAAAATAAGGTTCATTTTTTTCTGACAACGCTCTTTTCTAGTTGGATAGCTAAATTTAATGTTTTTTATTATCCTATTTTAACTTTTCTTGTTTTAAAGTTGATATAATTCATTTTAGATGTTTTGTTTTTATGCAGGCAGTGTTTTTCTCTGACTAAAAGTGTATGTATGTGTGTGCATGTGAGTGCGTGCCTGTGTGTGTGTGTGTGTGTGTGTGTGTGTGTGTGTGTGTGTGTGTGTGTGTGTGTGTGTGTGTGTGTGTGTGTGTGTGTCTGTCTGGTGTGTAAAAGATATGTGATTAGATTTTTTTCCTTCGCTGAATAAGAAGTCTGGTCCTTGTCTTGCTTTTTTGTTGTATCTTATTTTACTTTTAATTTAAGTGCACATTTATCTGGAGAGAGTAAAATCCCATGAGTGGAGGAGCTCCCTGGTCAGCCTCAGTAAGAAGCTGAGATCCCTTATAAGATCCTCCAAAGCTATCTACAAAAACAAAATTGCCACTAATTCTAAGGACAACCACAAAGCATTCTATAGCTATATCAAGAATCTTGATGGCAACACCCAGATTTGCTCTGTGTTACAGCACAACAACACGAAAATTACAGAACCAACTGATATTGCCAACATCCTGGCAGATAGGTTCAGTGCTAACGTTACCCCCCCCCCTAAAGGGCCCATATCTATACAGGAAGAATGCAGAGTCCCTGTAATCACAACTCTCTAAAGCCAAAAACACAGCATCCATGGGACCGGACAACATCCCAGGCTGCGTTTTACACGGACTTCAGAATGAACTGGCTCCCCACTTAAGCACCATGTTCAATAATAGCCTCGCATCAGGCTTTGTGCCCACTGAATGTCGCACAGCAACAGTTATACCACTCCACAAAGGGGGAGCCACCACTGATCCCGGGAACTATCGACCTATTAGCCTGATGAGCCTGGCCTGCAAGGCCATGGAACGTATCATCATGGAACTCATAAATAAAGACATTGGTAACCTCCAAACTCTGGATCCCACCCAGTTTGGGTTTGTGAAAGGCAGATCATGTCTCCTGAACCTGATTGACTTCTTTGAGGCAGTCACCAAAGCCGTAGATGAGGGTAAGGTGGTTCACACAGCCTATCTTGACCTCGCCAAGGCTTTTGACACCATCCCCCATTCTGGAATTATAGCTAAACTCACTAAACTAGGTATAAATCCCTACGTCACAAGATGGGTTGCCAACTGGCTCACTGACAGAACCCACACTGTAAAAGTTGCAGACTCCAAATCTGACCTCAAAGCAGTGACAAGTGGAGTACCACAGGGTTCCATCCTGGGACCTCTCCTGTTTGGTATCTACTTCTCTGAAGTACAGGCTAACACAGAAGGCCTCTGGCTAATGAAGTTTGCAGATGACTGCAAACTAGGAGCCATAGTGAAGTCCTCAAATGATGTGGACATCCTACAGAAGGGCCTCGTTGAGACAGATGCCTGGTGTCAGAGCCATGGCCTCAATCTCAATGCCAAAAAGTGCAGTGTCATCCCCTTTGGTAAAAACTCTGCACCCATGAACTACCACATAGGCAGCAATTTACTTAACACCGAATGTGTGATAAGAGACCTTGGGACCCAGATGGACAGTAGTCTCTCCTTTGATAGTCACATCACCACAGTAGTCAGGAAGTCCTTCTACGTGGCACACCTCATCATAAAAGGGTTCTCATCCAGGAAAAAAGAGGTCATTGTTCCCCTCTACTCGACCCTCATTAGATCCATTATAGAGTACAATGCCCCTTTTGGAATGCACCTCACAAGACATCTGCAGCAGCTGGAAATGCCACAGAAGTACCTCACAAAGAGGATTACTGGCCTCAAACAAATGCCCTGAACTGACCACCTCAAAAAACTCCAGCTTTACTCTGTAGTATATCGTCTACTCCGAGGTGATCTCTGCCTAACATATAAGGCTATGTTAAACCCAGAGCTGTTGGACATGCTATACCTAAAGAAATCCCAATCCCTCCTAGCTACATACTCTAGGGACCTAAACCTTGTCACCACAATAAACAGGATATGCTGGAGGGATAGATTCCTGTCCCAGAGACGTCCCATACTCTGGAACAGGCTACCAATCTATGTCAAGCAAAGTTCTTCATTAGCACTCTTCAAGAAAAATCTTGATGAGTGGATGGGAAATAGGAAATACACCCCGGGGATCTCTTTTGTGTCTCTGGTCAACAGTGGCACAGGAAAATAATAATAAGCCAGGGAACCTTGTTGGCTAGTCTTACATAGGCCCTTGGGCCGATAACCTAGTACCTACCTATGAACCTATGAACCTATAAGTAGCACAGCAGGAAGACTGACCTATGAACCTATGAACCTATGAGTAACACGGCAGGAAGACTGACCTATGAACCTATGAACCTATGAGTAACACGGCAGGAAGACTGACCTATGAACCTATGAACCTATAAGTAGCACAGCAGGAAGACTGACCTATGAACCTATGAACCTATAAGTAGCACAGCAGGAAGACTGACCTATGAACCTATGAACCTATAAGTAGCACAGCAGGAAGACTGACCTATGAACCACATCCAGACATACCGTCATCCCAAAAGTCAGCTGTATCCAATATGCTGATGACTCTACTCTGATTTGCTCAGCCACATCTCCAGTAGAGTTATGGTCAGCTACCCAGACCACCTTTAATACAATAGAAAACTGGCTTTCTGAACATCGTCTGATCGTAAATCCCCAAAAAAATAAAATGCTGTTATTTTCACCAACACGTAGGTCTACCGCTTTCACCTTTACCATAAAATCAAATGATGGCACAATAATCTCCCCTGACCCATCTACAAAACTATTAGGTGTCATCATAGACAATAATCTAAAATTTGACCTACATGTTAACCAAACTATCAAAACCATCAATAAAAAACTAGGGTCACTTTACAGAATAAAAGCCTTCATAACCCCTCCAGCTAAAATTGCCATAGCTCGCTCTCATCTTCTTTCAACCCTTCTGTATGCATCCCCTCTACTCTCGAATTTAAACAAGACTGTTCTTAACAAACTCTCAACTTGCTACAACCACATTGCCAGGTTTGCCACTGGGCTGCCTTTTAGGACACATCATTGCATCAATCTAAATCAGCTTGGGTGGCTTGAACTACCCAGCCTAATCCAGTATAACCAACTGATTATGGCCTATAAAATCCTCTATAATCCGGACAATACTCCTGCACTTAAAAATATTATCACCCCCTATAACAATCCTAGACCGCTTCGATCCTCTAACAAACTACTAATTCAGACTAGCAAAATTAATAATAAAGCTGGTGATTCTCTCTTTGCAAACACTGTAAGTAGATCCTGAAACTCTCTTCCAGCTGATATTACCTTACTTTCCACCTTAGGTCAATTTAAAACTAGACTCAAACAACATTTGTCACTTAACTGGCTATGTCAATGTATTAAGCCTGGCTAACTCTCTCTAGAAAGTGTAAAAATCTGTTTACCAGTTTACTGTGTAATTTAATTTAATCCTGACTTGTGCTCAGGATTAACTGTAACCTGTAGAACTTGTTTAACTTGCTTGCTTAATCTCTGTAAATAGTCTTGTTTGTAATATGTAATGCTGGTATTATGTAATGCTGTATCTGCTTACCCTTGGAGCTTTTCTCCCCGGGCCTCCGCTGAAAATGGACATGTATCCAGTCGGACTATCCCGGTCAACAAATGTAAAATAAAATAAAATAAAATAAAATGAACCTATGAACCTATGAGTAACACGGCAGGAAGACTGACCTATGAACTTATGAACCTATAAGTAGCACAGCAGGAAGACTGACCTATGAACCTATGAACCTATGAGTAACACGGCAGGAAGACTGACCTATGAACCTATGAACCTATAAGTAGCGCAGCAGGAAGACTGACCTATGAACCTATAAGTAGCACAGCAGGAAGACTGACCTATGAACCTATGAACCTATAAGTAGCGCAGCAGGAAGACTGACCTATGAACCTATGAACCTATAAGTAGCGCAGCAGGAAGACTGACCTATGAACCTATGAACCTATAAGTAGCGCAGCAGGAAGACTGACCTATGAACCTATGAACCTATAAGTAGCGCAGCAGGAAGACTGACCTATGAACCTATGAACCTATGAGTAACACGGCAGGAAGACTGACCTATGAACCTATGAACCTATAAGTAGCGCAGCAGGAAGACTGGGGAAAGAGTATCAAATGCTGGTGCACTAACCAAAGGGGGGATGGCTGGGTGACCACACATGCAACGGACATTTGTTCCACCCTATTAACATGCACATGTGTGGTAGCACACATGCACTTTCCTCAACCAGGCAATAGCAAAATTATCAACTATTGTATAGGTAGGGATGTTAGGGAGAGAGTTCCTCAGCAGAATTATGGCCCACCTCTAAAGCCAATTTTCACTCCAGTGAGGAGCAAATGGATTTATAGGTCTCACCCTGACCATGGAATGAATGAGACATAGGGCTATCACCTGTGTCTGGAGGTGGGAAAATTGCCTCTCCTAATTGGGAAGGGATGGGTTAGTTTGGTGCAATGAAGGGAAGTCCGAACACTAGAGTAAAAAAAAAAAAGTTTAAATTTGTAGTTGGTGGTTATTTTAGGTGGGATAGGTTGTTTTGAGGATAGATGTGTGAATGTGGTTTGTGTGCATGTGTGCGTATATATGTGTATGTTTGTGTATGCATACTTGCCTATGTGCATGTGCATGTGTGTGTGTGTGTGTGTGTGTGTGTGTATCCATAATTTGTGTTCACAGCATTTCAACTTTTACTTTAGTTTTTAGTGAGTAGTGTACATTTGGTAGGTTTCAAGGAATTTTAATAGGTCTGATAATTTAAAAAATAAAGATAAGCCTTTTGATGATGTATCTGTACTGCAGAAAAATGATAGTGATTTATTCTACACAGTTTGCCAGATGTACTTTTTTATCACACCATTTATTGAGTGTCAGCTGTTACGACAAACACACTTGTAAACACACATGCACATGTATATGCATATACATAGAAAGAAAGAGAGAGAACATTACATATACTTTAATAAGTAGAATATATCCTTTTACCTGCTTGTGTCCACCATTCCATATTATATCCTTATCACTGATACGTAGACACCCATCAGGATGCTCTTTGCAGTCGTACGTTCCAACACTTACACCATATGCAGTCTTGTTTCCCTTTTGAAAGTTGAGAATAGAATAACTAGCAGCTGTCAGATATCCATCCTCACTGAAAGATATATCCTCATTCACAGCTGTTTTAAAGTGAACATTTTTCAGGTAATGGAAGAGCTGGAGAGGAAAGAGACCACAAACATCATGCCTTGCTTTCTTTGTGAGTGATATTTTATTTGTTATATGATAAAGTATACATAGTGGGAGGAAAAAGATATGAACAATAACTATCTATTGTTCATTTCTGTGTGCATAAAGTTAAAGTAATTGTTAAATCATAAGAGTCAGATATTGATTATCACTGCTGTTCCAAATCAGTCAGTTACTTTTTAGATTGTGTCTAAGTGACCTCTGCACAACACATCTGGTACCAAACTTCTAAATGCACCTCTAATTCTATTAGGTAAACAGTTACCACAATAAACGTATAGACGTGGTCATACAATGGTTTTATTACAAATAACATTTCAGTAGATGAGGTTTGGCTAACATCATTTAGTGCTAACAGTTATCCTGATGGACACTAATTCAGTCTGACACTAGAGTGAGTACAAATCTCTGGGATATTATATGATCGATCTTAAATCGCTCTTGTCTCAGGACAGGATAAGGTGCTGCATGGAAGAACTTTGTATGAGAGGAGAGGGGTGCCTTATGTCTAAGTATGGGAACCAGGAGAGTTGGGCAAAGGCGTAAAAGCAATCATTTAAAATCAGTGAAAACAGGACTCAGACATCAAAAAAATACCAACTGTCTCAGACAGAGTGGCAAACAAGGCTTAACTCCGAAGTGAGGAAGTCATTAAACAGTAAACAGGAGAATAACCGTGATAAAGGGAGAGGCAATTGCATCAAAGGAAATGTGAAAACTGCCAGACCTTAAAAATGGGTAAGTATACAGTGCTAGTGCATGAATCTAGTCAACAGTTTTAGGCTTCATTATCTTTTTTTGAGTACAGACTGCATGATGTTTTATGTTGTTGTGTACAGCCTGCATGAGGTTTCAGTTTGTTGAGTACAGACTGCGTGATGTTTTATGTTGTTGTGTACAGCCTGCATGAGGTTTCAGTTTGTTGAGTACAGACTGCATGATGTTTTATGTTGTTGTGTACAGACTGCATGATGTTTCATTTTGTTGAGCACAGCCTGCATGGGGTTTCAGTTTGTTGAGTACAGACTGCATGATGGTTTATTTTGTTGAGTACAGCCTGCATGAGGTTTCAGTTTGTTGAGTACAGACTGCATGATGTTTTATGTTGTTGTGTACAGCCTGCATGAGGTTTCAGTTTGTTGTGTACAGACTGCATGATGTTTTATGTTGTTGTGTACAGACTGCATGATGTTTTATGTTGTTGTGTACAGACTGCATGATGTTTTATTTTGTTGAGTACAGCCTGCATGAGGTTTCAGTTTGTTGAGTACAGACTGCATGATGTTTTATGTTGTTGTGTACAGCCTGCATGAGGTTTCAGTTTGTTGAGTACAGACTGCATGAGGTTTCAGTTTGTTGAGTACAGACTGCATGATGTTTTATGTTGTTGTGTACAGACTGCATGATGTTTTATTTTGTTGAGTACAGCCTGCATGAGGTTTCAGTTTGTTGAGTACAGACTGCATGATGTTTTATGTTGTTGTGTACAGACTGCATGATGTTTTATGTTGTTGTGTACAGACTGCATGATGTTTTATGTTGTTGAGTACAGACTGCATGATGTTTTATGTTGTTGTGTACAGACTGCATGATGTTTTATGTTGTTGTGTACAGACTGCATGATGTTTTATGTTGTTGTGTACAGACTGCATGATGTTTTATGTTGTTGTGTACAGACTGCATGATGTTTTATGTTGTTGTGTACAGACTGCATGATGTTTTATGTTGTTGAGTACAGACTGCATGATGTTTTATGTTGTTGTGTACAGACTGCATGATGTTTTATGTTGTTGTGTACAGACTGCATGATGTTTTATGTTGTTGTGTACAGACTGCATGATGTTTTATGTTGTTGTGTACAGACTGCATGATGTTTTATGTTGTTGTGTACAGACTGCATGATGTTTTATGTTGTTGAGTACAGACTGCATGATGTTTTATGTTGTTGTGTACAGACTGCATGATGTTTTATGTTGTTGAGTACAGACTGCATGATGTTTTATGTTGTTGTGTACAGACTGCATGATGTTTTATGTTGTTGTGTACAGACTGCATGATGTTTTATGTTGTTGAGTACAGACTGCATGATATTTTATGTTGTTGAGTACAGACTGCATGATGTTTTATGTTGTTGTGTACAGACTGCATGATGTTTTATGTTGTTGTGTACAGACTGCATGATGTTTTATGTTGTTGTGTACACTTTCAAGAGCTACAACTTGCCATTCTCTTCACAGGGAGAGCCTTTCACATGGTCTCTCACACTAAATTTATCAATCAACTTTCTACCCTGGGTCTATCATCTTCATCTATTCAATGGTTCTCTAGCTACCTTGCCAACAAGCAACAAGCTGTAAAATGGCAAGGGTCCATCTCTGCATATCTTCCCATTTCAATAGGAGTCCTACAAGGATCCATCCTTGGCCCTCTACTATTCAATATTTTTATCAATACCCTACATTCATCTTCTTGGAAAGGCAGCTTGATTCAATATGGAGGTGACTCTACCATAATCTGATCTTCATGCACCTTAACTTACTTTCAAGATTCCACTGGACAAGTTGTAATCCCATTGAAATCAGGCTTACAACAGCACAGGTCTTACTCAACCCTGCAAAAAACAAACTCCTCTTTACCCCAAAAACTCACACTCCTAATAAAGCATCTTTCAAAATCTTTTCAACAAATGGCACTGAAATTGAATTAGTCCACCATATCAAACTATTAGGAGTCATAATTGATGATAATCTTAAATTTGACCTCCACTTCCATAAAAAACTAGGCATGCTATACATAAAAAAACTTTTTTTCTGAGCACGCCCACAAAAATGTCTCTAGGAAAACCTAGCTTCTGCCCTCCCTACTGTATGTAACCCCAGTTCTAACCAATTTACAGCCACCTATAAAAACAAGCTTGAAAGTTGCTAGATCAAAATTGCCAAGTTTGCTGCAAATTCATCCTCCTTTAACCATCACTGGAAAGCTCTGCATACCTTTACCTGGCTGGAACTCTCCCACCACCTCCACCTTAGCTGACTGGAACTCTACCTCCGCAATACATAAAATCATACACAAACTGTTAACCTGCCTAGCTCTTACCCATTTAATAAAGATATATATCACTTATAGAACTCTCAGATCAGAATCAAACAACTTCTCACCATAAATAAACCAAATAAATCCCATGGACAAAACCTATTCTTGTATTCAGTAGCAAAGAAAAGGAAGTCCCTACCTCCAACCCCCAGAACTATTTGTAACCTACCCACCTTTAAATGCTCCCTAAAAGAGTACCTTACATAACCAGGGACCTGGTCCTGTGCCACTCCCGGCTGAACTTACTCACTATAGTTCACTCACCCCACCAACCTGAAATCACACCTCACAACCCCCCCCGCCTCCTATTCCACTCCTTTTTGTTTTCCCAGTACCTTAATTTATTTAATTCATCTCTGCAGACATTTCCTCTACATCTTTCTTCCCTACTCACCTAAGCTACCTTCTTCCATCTATAACTATAACATGAACACCATCTCTCATACTAAGACATCACTCCGTTTCCCCTCACTGTCTCTAATCATGTAATCTCTAGTATCTCTTAAAATATCTTATTACAATTGTCTCAGGTCTCAGTTATTGTATACTAATCTGTGTAACAAATAATATGACTAACGAGCTTTTCCTCACATATTTTCTCCAGCTCATGTTATTGTTTTTATTGCACTGTACTATGAAACATATGCTCTATGTTTTTCTCACTACATTTTTCACTCCTATGTTTTGTAGTGTCACATGATACTTTGTGATTTAAAATAGCTCTAATTGATTTTTGAAAGATTGTGATTGTCGAGCTTTTCTCCCGAGGCCTCCACTGAAAATGGGCACTTTTTGGCAAAGTCTGACTTTCCCTGTTAACAAAGGTCAAATAAATAATAAATAAATAAATCACTGCTGCCATGGTCTCTGTTTGTCTGCTAGCTGTATATCCAAGTTTCTGGGGCTTTATTTTTATCCACAGTTGAAGCCCATGAAACAAACATTTCATCATTGCATTATTAAAAATGTTTGGAATCACAGTACCTGTCCTGCAGCAGCGTCCTGTAATTCTTAAAGCTACTGGTCCAGTGTGCATGAAGTATCATCTGGTACCAAAGTAAATGCTATTCTCAGGTAATGCAGAATAGTTTCACTACTAATTAAGAGGTCATAGATAACTTTAGAGTTGATTAGGACAATATACAGACCTTGGTTGGCACCTGTCACTGATATGTAGCATTGCTAAAAGTACCTGGTCTTACCATACCCGAGGAATCCAAGGTATTTATAGCTCTTCCTGTACCAACTACAGAGAACATTAAAAGGCCGACTGGGACATTTTGGATATTTTCCAGGCCTCCACCTCTATACTATTTAACATGTGCCTTGATACAATGCATCTAAATGTGAAGGATCATATATGGTTTCCTAACACAGTAGAGTAGAACCTAACACCTTGCCTGTCTTGCAGAAATTGTCCATCTCTCTGTGTTACTGGGTGCCACAGATTGCATACATGTAACATAAACATTCCATTTGGTCCACAGTTACAAAAGCTTGATGAACAGAAATAGTTACAATTTTGTGACATTCCAGATAGTGTATGATAGTGCATGATGCATAAGGAATCATTACCAACATATCTGCACAACACCCAGGCAGTTGACACAATTCATATACATGACACACATTATAACTGTACCAATTCTTCCTTTATAATAACACTCCATGGGGCCACTGTGATGGTAAATGCAGGCATTGTGGATAACATTAATGTACTCAGATGCATTTATAGCATGCTCAGAGGTACTAACTCTCACACACATGCTGATATTTTGTTCCAGATGACTTTGAATAACTGCTGGAGTCCTGGCTTATAACACCAATATGGAATCTACAGAGCATGAACAACCCCTGGTATAACACTGCACATGTTCAAGCATGCAGTCTAGCAGACTGTGTGTCTGACCTGTTCAAAGAAAAATAAACACTTCTGGTGCCTTAATACATCCGCAGAGGTAGCACATTATGACCCATCGTATATTCTGAAGAATGGTTTTAGCCTGCTGCATGGTTCACAATATTCTTGTAAGGAGAAAAGCTTGGAAGCAACAGAACACTGATTTAATCAGTCTGTGCACACATGGGATGAGTAAGGTTTGTTTTTGTTTTAATGGAAGTTTGATTTTTTAATGTATACTACCACATTATTCTGCAACCTACTGTTGATTCATTCAGTCTCAATCTATATTTAACCTGAAATGCACATTTAACTGCTTGTAAGAGATTTCTTAGACGTAAAGTGTTTCTGTATCTACAGATGCTTTTCATCTCTGGAATACATTTGTTTGCTTGTAAGTGTTTAAACCGTGATAGGTTATCCTGACACAACCTTGCTAGCAGATATGCCTTCTTTTTATGTTGAAATGCACATTTAACAGCTCTTAAGTGATTTCTAGTTTTTATGTGCTGTGAAGATAGGTGAAGGCTGCCAGCCTAGCCAGATAGAATTTTGTAGATAATTCTGTCATTTGTAAATATTAATATAAGCCACAGGCTTGTTCTCTTAAGTGGAAGAAAATGCTGTTAGATGTGGAACTGCAAAAATGCAACAACAGTGCACTGTACTGTGACAAAGCTGATAAGTCAAGCATTATGAAATTCTTTGATCTAAAACTCAGAGCTGAGATGTCTAGAGGGAGGCATTCTGCCTATTGTTTTGAGGCCAGAGTTAATGGCTAGAATTTACATGTATAATTTCTTTTATTGCTCTGGCTTCCTGACCAGCTGCAAGATCAAAAGGGCTGTAAACCTCTGAGTTTCTGTTAGCCTGGGAACCAGAAAAAGTGATGTAATCTGAAATGAATCAGTGGTACTGTGTTATCAATTTAAGGACAGAAAGAAGCAGACTATTTGAGCATTTGTCTTGAGAACATCCAACATCACTAGCACTGCCTGTGTTCTATATGTAAGTTTATTTTAGAAATGTGTATTCTCTTAGAAATAGATAGGAAATAGGAAGATTAGACTAAGTGTTTTTCTTTGTTGATGTCAGAACTATTCTACTGTATTATTTTAAGCATTTTCTTGTGATCTCTGAACTCTTGACTAGCAATGTGTAGTAAGAAGTATTGTCTTGTGTTTTTATTATTTATTATTAAATATTTTAAACCTTTCAACTGTGGATGTTTTGTGTAGAGATAATTTAATATCTAGAGTACATTGTATATATATATATATATATATATATATATATATATATATATATATATATATATATATATATATAGTGATACTGTGCCAAATCACTCCAAATAAGCCTTGACTGTTTAGTTGCACTTACCATTTGGATAATAATATTGCACAATATAATTGGACACCATTTCATAAGGGCCTTTTGATAGCTGATAAATAGTGGGTGGTGGCAAGTGGTACTACCATATGGTCTGGGTAAAAGGGGCACAGCTGTAGAACCTGTGTCAGCCTTCCCCAGGAGTGTCTGTGTGGTTTTATACAACTCTTATCTCAAAGTGTGTGTGTGTGTGTGTGTGTGTGTGTGTGTGTGTGTGTGTGTGTGTGTGTGTGTGTGTGTGTGTGTGTGTGTGTGTCTGAGTGTGTGTGTGTGTGTGTCAGCTACTTGGGCAGGAACACGAAGCACTGGTTGGACATAGATGGTGCTGGAGGTTTTAGCTTGCCCACTAGGCTGAGATCTGGTCCCTATAGCTGTGCCAGTGGAGAGTCTTATTGGGGACCAGGAGAGAATGGGAGAAACCAGCCCCAGACTGACTGTGATCTCTGTGTGTTCTTAAGGAAAATTGTACTTTACTGTGTGTGTATTTAAGGGAAATTGTACTTTACTCTGTGTGTATTTAAGGGAAATTCTACTTTACTGTGTGTGTATTTATTATCCTTTCCCTATATGGATGCCCCTCACTGGTGTTAGTGGTGAGGATTGAGGCTCCTTGATTGCTGGGCCAGTGCACGGGCATCAGATGTGCATCCGTACATACTGATGCTTTTATTCTGTGCAATACATATGATTGCTTGTAATTGTTTTAGCTATGATAAGTTATCCTGATACAACTGTGCTGGCAGATATACCCTTTATGGCATCTGTTACTACCTGTTCATGGCATGTTATTACTTTGTTTGATGAATCAACGTTTTTAATATTGTATGGCTTTTGAATTGAACTTGCTGCTGAATCTGCACTATTGTACTTCCTACCTTAGACCTGTTCTATTTATTGATTACCACCTTGTCTAATTTCTAGCTTCTTTCTTCTCTATACTGGCTGTAGGTTGCTTGTTTATTTCTAAACAGCCAACTATTACTCTGCTAACTGCACATTCTCTAAGTTATCTCTTTACCAACTAAATATATTTATAGTTACTGTAGTGTTTTACACCTGACTCATCTTTCCTTACTCTTTTCCTTCATTCTTAGGTAATAATCCTTTTTTCCACCAACCAACCTCAAGCTCCACACCTGTCTTGGCTAGGAGACTTAGGGGCTAACACAACAAATCCTTGCAGTTCAGCTATTGCCCATAATTTACTGATGTATGTTTTACATTTAGCTGTTTATCTACAGTATTTTGTCACCTATAATCGGGTGCCTTGCACATCACTGGGATGTACTCTTACTCATCCCTCCCCATTTGTCTTTTGTGCTTCTTAAGCTGTACTGTAAATTGGTTTTCCTATTTGTTAGCAGTTGGCAACACTCTTCACTTAGCTCTACATCCTACTCCACTTTAATTCCAGCAGTCGTATCACCTCTCCTTACCTTTGCAGCTATACTTAATCCTACTTTAGTCCCAGCAATATTTTCAGCTATGCAAACCTTATATACATATATTATACCCCACCTCATTTCAAATAACTCATTTCAGCTCTCCTAACCATAATTCCTTCTATTTTTACTTGCATTCTTGTTAGCTCACTTTCTAACTAACTTTTGCCATACATGATTAATGTGTACTCTCACTCAGAATTCCCCTTTCCTTTAGCGCATCTCCCAACATGTAGTTTTTACTATTCAATGAAAAAGCATGTCACTTAGTTAAGCTGCCATTACTTACTGATTGTTTCTTGAAGATGAACAGCTGAACTAACACAGTATAATTCAAAAAAACAGCAAACAACCCATAAAAATTCTGGTCTGCTATAAAAAGACTCCTCCCACCTGGCCAGGATTCAGCACCAACCCCGGCAACTAAAAGCAATATAGACAGTATAGCTAAACAATTCAATACATACTTTACTAATGCTATACTGTCAGTTACTAAGAACAGCAATGCTTCTGTAACTATCCCAATAGCATCCAATGAAACCACTAATCACTTCTCCTTTAAACCTATCCAAACCAATACCATAAAAAATGCTCAGCAAACTTAAACCTACAACCCTAGTAGCTGACAACTTACTAACTACTAGCTGATGCAATCTCCTATCCTATCTCCATTCTAATTAACCACTCTGTCACAAAGAACTACATTCCCATAATTTGGGAAATATCATACATCATTCCACATCATGAAGGAAGGAAATCTACTGAACTCTGCAACTACACATCCATAGCAATTCTATCTCCCATAGTCGAAATACTAACAAAATGTATTCACATCCAACTCATGAGCTGCCTCTTATCTGACAACCTCCTAACAATTAGAAAACACAGTTTCTGCCCCAATCCTACTACCACATCTGGCCTTCTGAGTTTTACAAATACAATCAACCAACATCATAATGAAGGTAAACTAGTGTCATCTATCTTCCTGCACCTGCCCAATGCTTCTGACACCATCTCCCACCAGAGACTTCTCACTGAACTCTGCCCTAAAACTCAGTCACTCATCTCTTGCATGGTTCCATAACTGCCTAAATCTCCAACAGCAAGCAGTCAAATGGTGCTAAGATCTCTCCACTCCCTTGCTTGTCACCATGGGTATCCCCTAGGGCTCAATTTTAGGTCCTCTTCTCTTTAGCATTTTTGCAATATACTTCACATTACAACCCACCTCATCTCTATACTTGAGTACGCAGATGACGTGACAATCATCTGCACTACACCCACCCTGCCACAACTTGAAGAAATGACACAACTGTCTTTCTCAACTGTAGAATCCTGGATCTCAAACTCACAACTGATTCTTAACCCAAACAAAACTAAACTCATGCTCTTTGGACCCAGTAAATCCTTAGATTGTCCATTCTCATTTCATATCTACTCCTCCAACAATACCATAGCAACTACAGTATCTCAAATGAAACTGCTCAGTGTTCTAATTGACAACAATATGAAATTTCACAAATATCTATCTCGGATTATCAAAAAGACACACATGAAACTAGGAAAACTATTCAGAAACAACCCATACCTCACCAACACGATAAGACAGTCAATAGCCAGAACTCATCTAGTCTCTACTCTAATATATGATTCCCCAATTTTTACAAACCTAAAAAAAATAGATTTGGCAAAACTAGAAGCTTGCTACAACACAGTAGACAACATTGCAACAAATTCTTCACACAGATCCCTCCACCTCTCTGCTCTACATCAACTCAGCTGGTTAGAATTACCCCACTCCTTAACCCATACCCAGCTTATCACTGCCCATAGTCTGATCCACTAATCAGATAAATGCCCTGCACTCCAAAATCTACTCTAACCCTATACCAACAAATGGGTCCTCCATTCCTCAAACAACTTTCTACCAGAAATCACAAAATCCAGCAAGAGCACTGGGAACACTCTCTACTCCAACTATTTCTCCAGAACTTGAAACACTATCCCTCAGCCTGTCATAACTGCAGCTAACCCCACATATTTCATAAAACTGCTTAAGAATCACCTGATCAACACCTGGCTTTACCCATGCTCTAGTACTGGTTAAATCCTATTCTTCCTGTACACTCGCACCTACCTTCCCCCACCCTTACTGACCATCAAATAGAACTCTACAATACTCTTTACTACCCTAATCTCTTCTCTCCCCAACAAAGCAGAAATCTATGCATTCCGTGTTCCGTCCTACTGAAACATCAATCATTCTCTTTCATCCATCACACTCTACTTAGCGCGCCTTACCTTTTTCACTGCTCTCTCTCTGCCTAACCCTTTTGACTTCCTCTCGATGAACCCCCTTTCTCCCTCCCCTTTGTGCACCTACTCCTGATCACTATACATTCTCCTAACCTTGGTTTCACCTCCTTTGTGCACCTACTCCTGATCACTATACATTCTCCTAACCTTGGTTTTGCCTCCTTTGTGCACCTACTCCTGATCACTATACATTCTCCTAACCTTTGTTTCGCCTCTCGCTTCTTCACTATCCTTACCCCACACTTTACCTTTTAACACTTCGCTCCCACTACCTATTTCTCCTTCTCTGTAATTCCTTCCCTTCCCTCTCCCAGCCCTGTTCTACAAGTCCTATAAAATACCACACTTTTATAACAAAACTCATTTAACTATCTAGTAGGATAATTCTGCCTGCATCGTATAATTGTAAAGTATACCTGTCTCATGCAAATAATATCCTTATAAAAATCTAACATATGTAACTAATATGCATGATTGTTTTAACTAATGTAGGTAAAATGTTTGTTGTGTCTATTAGCATGAATTTCTTGGTTACATACTAAATGTCCAATATTGTAATTTAACAAGCTAATGCAATCAATGTAATTTTGCTAATTGTCTCTGGAGCTTTTTCCCTGGGGTCTCCACTGAACTGTTGATATCAAGCTAAGCTGGTCAATGCATGATTGACCACACTGGATCTCAAACTTTCCTACTTATACCACACAGGTGGGAGGATGGGAAGAGTCACAATCATCACCATGTGCACAGATGGCTAGAGACACGATGACACATGACCAGCTACACATAGTGGATGGAGAGCATATCACATGAGGTGGAGATGGGGGTCTTCAGATTTCACACAATGGATGGGAGGAATATCAGAGAAAGCATACAGATGAACATGAGGAGATGGCTATGCCATGTCATGGACAATTTTGTGCTGGAATGCCACAATGTGAACATCACACACTGCCATTATACTGCCTTGTTACTCTAGGACTTGTCCTCCATGAAACAAGTGGTGCATGACCACTGGGGCATAACATGGATGGAGTCTTCTCATTAGGGGTCATTCCAATGGAGATTAAGTGTCACAGCCATTCATGGCAAGGTACATCAGAGTGCTGCACATGCTGAGATACTGCTGAAGGCTGAATACTACACCATGATTCCCCCAACACGACTACACCTGTATGCACCTTACCTCAATTTTGGACAACACTGCATGCGTGTGAACTGATGGTGGCAATGGAAAACCTATATTAAATAGGAGATGGAAGTGGTGTGTGTCATCATAGACCAGTGTATCACTATAAACCTCATTATCACCAAACAGTCCTGTGTCTCCTCTACATGTCCTCATGAATACCACACAACACAAGAATCAGCATCATGCTAGACTGGTTTGTACCAGTTTGTATCTCATTAATACTAAGACAGATATGTGTACTGATCCTTAGTGCTACATGCATGTCTCATTAATACTAAGACAGATATGAGAACTGACCCTTAGTGCTACATGCATATCTCATTAATACTAGGACAGATATGAGTACTGACCCTTAGTGCTACATGCACATCTCATTAATACTAGGACAGATATGAGTACTGACCCTTAGTGCTTACATGCATGTCTCATTAATACTAGGACAGATCTGAGTACTGACCCTTAGTGCTACATGCATGTCTCATTAATACTAGGACAGATCTGAGTACTGATCCTTAGTGCTACATGCATGTCTCATTAATACTAGCACAGATCTGAGTACTGATCCTTAGTGCCACATGCTATGTCTCATTAATACTAGGACAGATCTGAGTACTGATCCTTAGTGCTACATAAGTGTCTCATTAATACTAGGACAGATCTGAGTACTGATACTTACTGCTACATGCATGTCTCATTAATACTAGGACAGATCTGAGTACTGATCCTTAGTGCTACATGCATGTCTCATTAATGCTAGGACAGATCTGAGTACTGATCCTTAGTGCTACATGCGTGTCAGAGACCAAATGTGATGGTTGATAGTGCCAGCTGGAGAGAGTATGTGTACCTGTGTCAAAGCTGTCTGTCTGCCCTGCACACCAAGGATGTCCATGCAAGATGTACCATAGAATCTCAACCTGCCTCTCTTGGCATCTTGACATGTCCGGATACCGGTTTTTCCTATACCATAACATAGGCAACATATTCTATTGTCAGCCTATAGTATCTGCATGCAGTGCTATGTTTCAGAATTCTGCTGAGCATAGTGCTAACTTAGTTTGTCATCCACAGAGACATGTAGAGCTGCACCCATCCTGCAGTCTGTGCCAGATATTATTGCAAAGTTCCCAGAACCATAGTTCAATGTGAAAACACCAAGACCTCTGGCTCTGTCAGCCTGCTGCTCTCAGACATTCTACTTGCTATGTCTGACATCTTAGCTGCTATGCATTTGCCTTTGTTCTGAATAGTATATCAGTATTATGCTTATGACACTGCTGTCATGTGGGATTGTGGCCTCTGGCACCATTTTTGTACTGACCACTGTCTGATACACCTAGTCCTGCAAGGGCTGGTCAGCATCTCCTTCTCCAGCAGATCAAATGAGGCACACATTCCCATTCATGCACTTGTCCCACTATAGCCTGAGAGAAGCTAGTAGACTAAGCTCTTTCATTCTTCTCCATGCATCAGTCAGCTACTCCAATATCAAGGTTGATACCAAGGGTCATAGTTATGGCTCTATTTCAGTATGGCAAGATGCCAGCTGATATCTCTAAACTTGCCTACAAATCCCACAGACAGCAGATCTTTGGTGTGGACAGTGAAGTCTGGATTAACCTGAAGACTGTGCATCAGCAATGACTCTCACCTAGACAAGTGATTTAGAAAATAAATGTATATGGATGAAAGGATGCATGGACTGATGCATGGATTAACAGATAGATATTTGCATGCATGCATGGACTGATGCATGGATTGACAGATAGATACTTGCATGCATGCATGGACTGATGCATGGACTGATGCATGGATTGACAGATTCATGCATGCATGCATGAGTGGACGCATGGACTGATGCACGGAACAATATGTGGCTGTGTGCATGGATGTATGCATGGGTGAATGTATGATGGGGAGGCAGAGAAGGCCTATTGTTTTCACCTGTTTCTCTCTCTATTCCTCTTACATCTCTAAATTCTTGAACTCCAGCCTTCTTACCTTTAAACAAATACATCATGTGAAATACATCAAATCTCAATTAATATAACACCTGATGAACACATAGCATAGGGATTTTGAATTTGTATATTATGCTTCTAATTCGAAATATTTTCCTGTTTAATTGTATTGTATTATTTTATAGTAACTAGTGCTCTGTGTCATCACTCAAAATGTAATGTGACTCTGGTTTACTGTTTTAATTCTTCTT
>NC_056735.1:102861282-102930628 GCF_019279795.1 Protopterus annectens
ATGGGAGACTTGTATCCATGTAAATAACACTGAGAACAGACAGGGTCAGCAAAGGATCACAGTATGGGAGACCTGTGTACATATAAATAACACTTATTACAGGCAGGGTCAGCATAGGGTCACAGTATGGGAGACCTGTGTGTACATACAAATAACACTAACAGGCAGGGTCAGGATATGATCACAGTGTGGGAGACTTGTGTACATACAAATAGCACTGAGAAATGGCAGGGTCAGCATAGGATCACAGTATGAGAGACTTGTGTACATACAAATAACACTAACATCAGGCAGGGTCAGCATAGGATCACAGTATGGGAGACCTGTGTCCATACAAATAACACTAACAACAGGCAGGGTCAGCATAGGATCACAGTATGAGAGACCTGTGTACATACAAACAACACTAACATCAGGCAGGGTCAGCATAGGATCACAGTATAGGAGACCTGTGTACATACAAATAGCACTAACATCAGGCAGGGTCAGCATAGGATCACAGTAAGGGAGATGTGTACATACAAATAACACTAACAACAGACAGGGTCAGCATAGGATCACGGAATGGGAGAATACAAATAACACAAGCAACAGGCAGGGTCAGCATAGGATCACAGTATGGGAGAACTGTGTACTTACAAATAACGCTGAGAACATGCAGGGTCAGCATAGGATCACAGTATGGGAGACCTGTGTACATACAAATAACACTAACAACAGGCAGTGTCAGCATAGGATCACAGTATGGGACACCTGTGTCATACAAATAACAGTCAAGTTCAACATAGGGTCACAGTATGGGAGACCTGTGTACATAAACCAGGTAGAAAAAGAGATGAAGAGGTGAACTGTCGTTACAAAAACCATACAAAATGTTCACCCTGCAGACCAAATAAGGGTATGAGACCCAAACAGCACAAATCCAAATGCAATGTAGAAATAGTTGAATAAATCCAAGGTGAATATAAAATGGTAAAGATTGGTTTATTTAACGCTTATACACAACAAAACTGCGTTTTCGAACTTCTTCCTCAGAAAAAGCACAAATTCTGATACAAAACACAGAAAAAACACACACCATTTATACATCAATCAATTGAAAAATTTAAATAATTAATTTAAATTAATTAAGGTAGATAAAATCAATTTTATTCACAAATAATTATAAAAATCAATGTATATTAAGAAATTGTTTTGTATGGAGGTTCAATAGATTCATGTTTTAAGAAATAAATGAATTAAAAATGGTTAAAAAAAAATTTTTAAGGCATAGTACTGTTAAAAAGGGTATTTTATTAAATACAATACTAAGAGACTGGTTATGTCTGCTGGGATTTTGTATGCTTTTGTTAGGATTTTATGTACTTCTACTACCATCTAGTGGACATAGGGAAAATTACAATTTGGCAGCCCTCAATTTTAATACTGGTTTTATTGAAAGCATTTCATTTAAACCAGGTTCTCTTGTAGCATCTAAAGTGATCTGCCAAAATAATTCCCTATATGCAAGTTTTGTCTCCCACATGCCACCCCTGACCTCCCTTGGTACAACTTCTAATACAAAGAAGTAAAAAACAGAATCCTGACATGTCTGAGTGTGACGGAACAGTGCATTGTTTGCATTGTTTTTTTTGATTTAAATATGTTCATAAATTCTGGATTTTAGTTTTCTTTCTGTTTTTACCACATAGAAAAGCAGGAGTGACATGTGGCAATATACACTACCCCTGTAGTGTGGCAGTTTGCAAATTTTGTAGAAGAAATTGTCCTTTTTCTACTGGGAATGAAAATACTGACTTGGTTTGAAATGTATTGGCATTGGGTGCAGGAACCACATTTATAAGTACCCTTTTTGTGTGATTCAATGTTTGTAATGTGAGTTCCTCCAAGTTCAAAAATGTTTTTTAAATTCATGTCCTTCCGATATATAAAATGAATTGCCTGATTCTTTAAGGGTTCTAGGTCTGTAAAATCCCTGAATTTGTCCCATTCCTTGCTAAGGTTGTTTTTGAGTGCCACTGCATCCCCAGTATAGTCCATAATAAAAGCATTTGAAAAATGGTTAACCGGGTCGGCGTCATTTGTGTGTAAGGTAAGATCTAAATCATCCCGTCCAAGTATGGGGGCAAATCTCCCTTTTCTGCCTTCCATAACCACCTTGTAGACTTCATCTATCAAGTGTGAAGGATACCCCCTTTTTAAAAACATGTCAATTATAAATTGACAATCACTAAGGAAATCCGAATCTTCGGAGGTCATCCTACTTGACCTTATAAGTTGCCCTTTAAGAATATTTCTTTTTTGACTGAAAGGGTGCCCACTTGAAAAGTGAAGATAAGAATTTGAGAATGTAGATTTTCTGTGTATTTTGGAAATAAAATGGTCACTGTTTTTGCTGAGTGAAACATCCAAATATGTACATTCATCAAAATCCACTTTGGCTGTAAAGTCCAAAAAGTTGGTTGTGCTTTTGATGTATTCCAAAAATTCATAGAACTTTTCCAGTGTATCAATCCAAAAGATAACGATGTCATCTAAAAAACGTTTGTAAAGAACCCAACTATTAACAAATTCACATTGGTTTATGTACAACTTTTCCCACCAAGAGAGAATGATGTTGGCATAAGTGGGAGAACATTTGGCTCCCATTGCCACTCCTTTTTCTTGCCGAAAAAATTCTCCCTGGAAGTACATAAAGTTATTTTTGAGAACAACCTCCATCAAAAGAAGGCAGGTTCTAAAGTCATTATTTGTAAATCCTTGTCATGTACCATACTTTCTTCCAACCACAATAAACCAATGTCGTGTGGGATCGAACCAAATAGGTCAACAATGTCCAGTGTAATAAATATAATATTATTGGAAAAAAGATGTGTTTTGACTTGTCTCAAGAAATCCCAAGAATCTTTTAACACAGTGCAGCTCTTGTTGGAGAGGTCTTTTAGTTTGAAATCCACATATTTAGCCAAAGGGGTGGTAATAGACCCCTCTGAAGCAACAATAAGCCTCAATGGAGGGTCCATTGGATTTTTATGAATCTTAGGGATGCCAAAAACTGAAGGAACCCTGGGACCCTCTGTTTTGAGAAAATTGTAGGTGTCCAAATCTATAGAGCCTTCCAGTAATAAATCATTCAGTACTACATTGATTTTAGCTGTAGAAATATTTATTTCATTGATAGAAGCTCTGGTGTAGTTGTTAACATTTTGTAGGCTTTCCTTCATTTTGGATTCATACATTATGGCGTCCATCAAGACAGCTCCACCCCCCTTGTCAGGCTGCATAATACGAATGGATTTGTTACCTTTGAGTTTTTCCAATAGTTGAATTTCATTGTGAGGTAAATTAGAATGCACACGTGTACCCCACAGTTTTCTAATTTCATTTTCCATCACTTTTTCTAAGTTTCTTAACTGGGGATGAAGGGGGGGGTTAAAAACACTCTTCCTCCTTAGCTGTGTGTTAGTAATGTAATTGTTGTTGGTTCCTTCAAAAATAAGTCCCAAATTCTGTTTCCTCAAAAAAAGCTTTAAATCTACAATAGCCTTGGGAATACTAGTTTTCTTTAAGGGTATAAACTTGAAACCTCTCACAAACAATTTGAATAATTCTGGTGTAACTTCCAGGGAACTATAATTGAAAATCTTGTATTGGTGATATTCATAAATGTTCCCACTTTGTTTAATAAGGTCATTACGGTCCTCTAATTCCTGTATTTCCCCCTGTACGGATAAACTGGGTGGGGGTGATAATGTACTGGCTTCTGATTCCGTAATCTGTCTGACCTGCGTAAAGGGAACATATTCTAAAGGATCTCCTGGAGCATCATCCCCATGTCATTCACAAATTCTACTTCCTCCCAATTCAATATTGTTATGTTCCTGATTAATTCTCACTGGTTCGTCCCTATAGTGGTAAAAGGGTTTGGGTTTAGGTATCACGGTCCTCACTGTAAGCTTTGATATCTCTTTCCAATTTTGAGCTTTCCTTTTCATATTCTTAATACATTCATTTTCTATTTGTGCAAAGATACTATTGTAAAGAGATTTTTCAGTCTCTATAGAAAACAATAAATCATTAGTAATGTCTTGATTAACATTATTAATTTTGGTAACCAAGTGTGCTTTGATTCTATCATTTTCAGCAATAATGGCCCTGGTAATATCTAAACCACATTTGTCAAAAATGTTGATAAGTTCCTTGTGGAAGTTGGAACCTTCCTCCACTCTGTTAGGAAACTTAACCACACGTAACCCCTTTGGTACTATGCCTTTGTTTAAGCATTCTTTTAAAAAAGTTGAATCACATGCCAATCTTTCATGTTTGTCAAGGTAAAAATATAATAAATCTAAATTATCTTTGTAACTCTTAGTTTCTAAAGGTGGGTGGTCAGAAACCACTTCACTAGAATACAAATTGTGTTCTTTATTTAAAAAGTCTTGTAATACCACAGTGTGGGAAGTTTTAAATGAGTCACCTTGTTTGCGTGTAACTTTCGATGTTCACGCTGCCCCCGTTGTTCTTCGGCTGATTAGTGTTAGCATTACTCGCATTTCCTGGTTAATAAAACCAGAACGTAAAAGAGAGGAAAGTTCTGAAAGTCGTTTGGAGAAACAGGCAAGGGAGTTCGGACATCCGCGTTTGAATGTTCGATGAAACCGGAAGTGGCTGTTCTCCGGTTGTCATATTGATAGGCTCTTCCTGATGACCTGTTGGTTGTCCGTTAGGTGGAAAGGAGTGTTGTGTAGCCAAGGACACAATCGATACACAAACCGGAGTAAGCAGCTCAATAAGCTGTGATAATTGCCCAATGACTTTCCTTAGCTCACCTTTTTCGTGAATGTTGGAATCATTTTGAGTCTCTGCCCCTGGTGCTTCTGCCATCTCTTGAACGTTACAAAAACCAGGTAGAAAAAGAGATGAAGAGGTGAACTGTCGTTACAAAAACCATACAAAATGTTCACCCTGCAGACCAAATAAGGGTATGAGACCCAAACAGCACAAATCCAAATGCAATGTAGAAATAGTTGAATAAATCCAAGGTGAATATAAAATGGTAAAGATTGGTTTATTTAACGCTTATACACAACAAAACTGCGTTTTCGAACTTCTTCCTCAGAAAAAGCACAAATTCTGATACAAAACACAGAAAAAACACACACCATTTATACATCAATCAATTGAAAAATTTAAATAATTAATTTAAATTAATTAAGGTAGATAAAATCAATTTTATTCACAAATAATTATAAAAATCAATGTATATTAAGAAATTGTTTTGTATGGAGGTTCAATAGATTCATGTTTTAAGAAATAAATGAATTAAAAATGGTTAAAAAAATTTTTAAGGCATAGTACTGTTAAAAAGGGTATTTTATTAAATACAATACTAAGAGACTGGTTATGTCTGCTGGGATTTTGTATGCTTTTGTTAGGATTTTATGTACTTCTACTACCATCTAGTGGACATAGGGAAAATTACAATTTGGCAGCCCTCAATTTTAATACTGGTTTTATTGAAAGCATTTCATTTAAACCAGGTTCTCTTGTAGCATCTAAAGTGATCTGCCAAAATAATTCCCTATATGCAAGTTTTGTCTCCCACATGCCACCCCTGACCTCCCTTGGTACAACTTCTAATACAAAGAAGTAAAAAACAGAATCCTGACATGTCTGAGTGTGACGGAACAGTGCATTGTTTGCATTGTTTTTTTTGATTTCGTAAGTATGTTCATAAATTCTGGATTTTAGTTTTCTTTCTGTTTTTCCCACATAGAAAGAAAAGCAGGAGTGACATGTGGCAATATACACTACCCCTGTAGTGTGGCAGTTTGCAAATTTTGTAGAAGAAATTGTCCTTTTTCTACTGGGAATGAAAATACTGACTTGGTTTGAAATGTATTGGCATTGGGTGCAGGAACCACATTTATAAGTACCCTTTTTGTGTGATTCAATGTTTGTAATGTGAGTTCCTCCAAGTTCAAAAATGTTTTTTAAATTCATGTCCTTCCGATATATAAAATGAATTGCCTGATTCTTTAAGGGTTCTAGGTCTGTAAAATCCCTGAATTTGTCCCATTCCTTGCTAAGGTTGTTTTTGAGTGCCACTGCATCCCCAGTATAGTCCATAATAAAAGCATTTGAAAATGGTTAACCGGTCGGCCATTTGTGTGTAAGGTAAGATCTAAATCATCCCGTCCAAGTATGGGGGCAAATCTCCCTTTTCTGCCTTCCATAACCACCTTGTAGACTTCATCTATCAAGTGTGAAGGATACCTTTTAAAAACATGTCAATTATAAATTGACAATCACTAAGGAAATCCGAATCTTCGGAGGTCATCCTACTTGACCTTATAAGTTGCCCTTTAAGAATATTTCTTTTTTGACTGAAAGGGTGCCCACTTGAAAAGTGAAGATAAGAATTTGAGAATGTAGATTTTCTGTGTATTTTGGAAATAAAATGGTCACTGTTTTGCTGAGTGAAACATCCAAATATGTACATTCATCAAAATCCACTTTGGCTGTAAAGTCCAAAAAGTTGGTTGTGCTTTTGATGTATTCCAAAAATTCATAGAACTTTTCCAGTGTATCAATCCAAAAGATAACGATGTCATCTAAAAAACGTTTGTAAAGAACCCAACTATTAACAAATTCACATTGGTTTATGTACAACTTTTCCCACCAAGAGAGAATGATGTTGGCATAAGTGGGAGAACATTTGGCTCCCATTGCCACTCCTTTTTCTTGCCGAAAAAATTCTCCCTGGAAGTACATAAAGTTATTTTTGAGAACAACCTCCATCAAAAGAAGGCAGGTTCTAAAGTCATTATTTGTAAATCTAGACCTGTAGACCTGTGTACATAAAAATAACTCTGAGAACAGCCAGGGTCAGCATATGATCACAGTATAGGAGACTTGCATACATACAAATAGCACTGAGAAACGGCAGGGTCAGCATAGGATCACAGTATGAGAGACTTGTGTACATACAAATAACACTAACATCAGGCAGGGTCAGCATAGGATCACAGTATGGGAGACCTGTGTACATACAAATAACACAAACAGGCAGGTACAACATAAGATCACAGTACGGGAGACCTGTGTCCATACAAATAACACAGAGAATAGGCAGGGTCAGCATATGATCACAGTAAGGGAGACCTGTGTACATACAAATAACACAAACAGGCAGGGACAACATAAGATCACAGTACGGGAGACCTGTGTCCATACAAATAACACAGAGAATAGGCAGGGTCAGCATATGATCACAGTAAGGGAGACCTGTGTACATACAAATAACAGTAACAACAGGCAGGGTCAGCATAGGATCACAGTATGGGACACGTGTGTACATACAAACAACATTAACAGACAGGGTCAGCATAGGATCACAGTATGAGACACCTGTATACATACAAATAACACTGAGAACAAGCAAGGTCAGCATAGGATCAGAGTATGGTAGTCCTGTGTACATACAAAAAACACTAACAACAGGCAGGGTCAGCATAGGATCACAGTATGGGAGACCTGTGTACATGCAAGTAAAACTAACAGGCAGGGTCAGCATAGGATCACAGTATGGGAGACCTGTGTACATAGAAATAACACTAACAACAGGAAGGGTCAGCATAGGATCACAGTATGGGACACCTGTGTACATACAAATAACCCTAGCAACAGGCAGGGTCAGCATAGGATCACAGTATGGGAGACCTGTGTACATGCAAGTAAAACTAACAGGCAGGGTCAGCATAGGATCACAGTATGGGAGACCTGTGTACATAGAAATAACACTAACAACAGGCAGGGTCAACATAGGATCATAGCATGGGAGACCTGTGTACATACAAATAACACTAACAACAGGAAGGGTCAGCATAGGATCACAGTATGGGACACCTGTGTACATACAAATAACCCTAGCAACAGCCAGTGTCAGCAATGGATCACTGTCAGGGACACCTGTGTCATACAAATAACACTAACAGTCAGGTTCAACATAGGATCACAGTAAGGGAGACCTGTGTACATACAAACAACACTAACAACAAGCAGGGTCAGCATCGGATCACAGCATGGGTCACCTGTGTACATACAAATAACACTAACAACAGGCGGGGTCAACATAGGATCACTGTATGTGAGACTTGTGTACATACAATTAACCCTAACAACAGGCAGGGTCAGCATAGGATCACAGTATGGGAGAACTGTGTACATACAAATAACACTAACAGTCAAGTTCAACATAGGGTCACAGTATGGTAGACCTGTGTACATAAAAATAACTCTGAGAACAGGCAGGGTCAGCATATGATCACAGTATGGGAGACTTGTGTACATACAAATAGCACTGAGAAACGACAGGGTCAGCATAGGATCACAGTATGAGAGACCTGTGTACATACAAATAGCACTAACATCAGGCAGGGTCAGCATAGGATGACAGTATGGGAGACCTGTGTACATACAAATAACACAAACAGGCAGGGACAACATAAGATCACAGTACGGGAGACCTGTGTCCATACAAATAACACAGAGAATAGGCAGGGTCAGCATATGATCACAGTAAGGGAGACCTGTGTACATACAAATAACTCTAACAACAGGCAGGGTCAGCATTGGATCACAGTATGGGAGACCTGTGTACATACAAATAACACTAACAACAGGCAGGGCCAGCATAGGATCACAGTATGGGAGACGTGTACATAGAAATAACACTAACATCAGGAAGGGTCAGCATAGCATCACAGTGTGGGACACCTGTGTCATACAAATAGCAGTAACAAGCAGGAACAACATAGGATCACAGTGTGGTAAATGTGTTTACATACAAAAACCACTAGCAACAGGCATGGTCAGCATAGGATCACAGTATGTGAGACCTACATACATACAAATAACAGTAACAACAGTCAGAGTCAGCATAGGATCACAGTATGGGACACGTGTGTACATACCAACAACATTAACAGACAGGGTCAGCATAGGATCTCAGTATGAGACACCTGTGTACATACAAATAACACTGAGAACAAGCAAGGTCAGCATAGGATCAGAGTATGGTAGACCTGTGTACATACAAAAAACACTAACAACAGGCAGGATCAGCATAGGATCACAGTATGGGAGACCTGTGTACATACAAACAACATTAACAGGCAGGGTCAGCATAGGATCACAGTATGAGACACCTGTATACATACAAATAACACTGAGAACAAGCAAGGTCAGCATAGGATCAGAGTTTGGTAGACCTGTGTACATACAAAAAACACTAACAGGCAGGGTCAGCATAGGATCACAGTATGGGAGACCTGTGTACATGCAAGTAAAACTAACAGGCAGGGTCAGCATAGGATCACAGTATGGGAGACCTGTGTACATACAAAAAACACTAACAACAGGCAGGGTCAGCATAGGATCACAGTATGGGAGACCTGTGTACATGCAAGTAAAACTAACAGGCAGGGTCAGCATAGGATCACAGTATGGGAGACCTGTGTACATACAAATAACACTAACAACAGGCAGGGTCAGCATAGGATCACAGTATGGGAGACCTGTGTACATGCAAGTAAAACTAACAGGCAGGGTCAGCATAGGATCACAGTATGGGAGACCTGAGTACATACAAATAACACAAACAGGCAGGATCACAGTATGGTAGACCTGTGTACATACAAATAACAATAACAACAGGGAAGGTCAGAATAGGATCACTGTATGTGAGACCTGTGTACATACAAATAACACAAACAGGAAGGGTCAGCATAGGATCACAGTATGGGAGACCTGCATACATACAAATAACACTGAGAACAGACAGGGTCATCATAGGATCACAGTATGGGATGCCTGTGTACATACAAATAACGCTAACTGGCAAGGTCAGCATAGGATCACAGTATGGGAGACCTGTGTACATACAAATAACACTAACAACAGACAGGGTCAGCATAGGATCACAGTATGGGAGACCTGTGTACATACAAATAACACTAACAACAGACAGGGTCAGCATAGAATCACAGTATGGAACACCTGTGTCATACAAATAACACTAACCGGCAGGGGCAATATAGCAGTACAGTATGGGAGACCTATGTACATACAAATAACACTAACAATAGGCAGGGTCAGCATAGGATCACAGTATGGGAGACCTGTGTACATACAGATAACACTAACAACAGGCACGGTCAGCATAGAATCACAGTATGGAACACCTGTGTCATACAAATAACACTAACCGGCAGGGGCAATATAGCAGCACAGTATGGGAGACCTGTGTACATACAAATAACACAAACAGGAAAGGTCAGCATAGGATCACAGTATGGGAGACCTGCATACATACAAATAACACTGAGAACAGACAGGGTCATCATAGGATCACAGTATGGGATGCCTGTGTACATACAAATAACGCTAACTGGCAAGGTCAGCATAGGATCACAGTATGGGAGACCTGTGTACATACAAATAACACTAACAACAGACAGGGTCAGCATAGGATCATAGTATGGGAGACCTGTGTACATGCAAATAACAATAACAGGCAGGGTCAGCATGGATCACAGTATGGGAGACCTGTGTATATACAAATAACACTAACAACAGGCAGGGTCAGCATAGAATCACAGTATGGAACACCTGTGTCATACAAATAACACTAACCGGCAGGGGCAATATAGCAGCACAGTATGGGAGACCTATGTACATACAAATAACACTAACAACAGGCAGGGTCAGCATAGGATCACAGTATGGGAGACCTGTGTACATACAGATAACACTAACAACAGGCACGGTCAGCATAGGATCACAGTATGGGAGACCTGTGTACATACAAATAACACTAATAACAGACAGGGTCAGCATAGGATCACAGTATGGGAGACCTGTGTACATACAAATAACACTGAGGACAGGCAGGTTCAATATAGGATGACAGTATGGGAGACCCGTGCATATACAAATAGCACTGACAACAGGCAGGGTTAGCATAGGATCACAGTGTGGGACACCTGTGTACATACAAATGACACTGAGAACAGGCAGGGTCAGCATAGCATCTCCTACCATATATAGACAGAACACAGTAAGCACATGAGTTCAGTGTAGGAGCCGTATATGCAACCGCACATTAGAACATAATATCAATGATTTAGTTACAGAAATACCTGCTAAGTTTAATATGTAGTGGAGGTGATATGAAATTACCATTTTTGAAGTGCTGGAAAACCTTACAATAGGAAAGTAAACACTCTGTAATTTTCTTGAGGTTAGGAGACTGCAGCTGACAAGCAAGGAATTTATTAAGGACGAAGAAATGGGTAGAAAGGGTGACTACTAACAATCCTTCAGGGCACAAATTCAAAAGAAATGAGTACCTAGCCATATACAGAGGTAAAAGGGAACCAGTGTGAGTGAACTTGACAAATTCACTAGATTCCCCAGGCAAAGGAGGAACCCTCTGCTTCCAGTATATGTCAAGTTCATGAGCCTTAAGTATTTCAATGTATCCAGGTGTGGTATGTGTGGCAAAAATGTTCATAGTAACTGGACTAGGAGCAAATATTATACAGAGCAGCTAGTAGAGGAGGTAGAACAGTAGTAATGATTTGTTTGGAGACACAACCACTGTTACAAACTACCACAAGGGTCTGTACACTATCACAGTGGAGAGGAAATGGACCAGAGCTACATGGTTCACACTATCCTACCTAATTATTGTTAAACCTGCAGTGAATAAAATTGCAGTGCTTGACAGTGCAGTCCAGTTAAGTTTAGGCCATGTGAGGGACAGGTTCTCAAGTCCCTTTGATGAGAGCTCACATACAATGGTAAGAGTCTGAAGAAGCAAGCAAGGGATAGGGTTTGATGATATCTCAACAGATGTTTTAATAGGAAAGGATCATATGATGATACCTTACCTTGAATGCATACATTGCACATACCTCTAACAGGGAGGGATAGTGTGGCTGTTTCTTGGGAAGAGATAAGTAACAGCAGCTATCATGAATCCAAACCACAGCAGTCATGCTTAGGAAAGGACTAATTCAGCATAAGAGTTAATTGGTAGAAATAAGTCTGAATCTGAGCCACAAGTGTCAAAGGATACTAGACTTCCTTTGGATGGGGAACTGAAAGGAATCACACAAAAAACAGTTGCCATAGTCACATCTCTCTGACTTCCCATTTCAGAACTTCAAGAAGTAGCCAATCAGGTTGCTGAATTTCAATGATAAGGGAAGGCTACATACTGGGACAAGGAAGACTATACAGACAATGAACCCAGAATGAGGACTACAGGGAGAAGTGACACAACAACTGTCATAACCAAGGAACTGCCAACAGGTACTTGTGGTCACACTCCATGATATCTGACTTTCAGGCCAATATGGGCTTAAAGCATATAAGAAGAAGGCTTATGCAAACTTTCTTTTGGTGATCTATTGCAAAAGATGAGAGCGGGCACTTGAAGACATCAAGCAAAATCAAAGGTTGATGAAGCAGGAGATAAAGCTAAAACTAAGATTACACTCACCATCTGCAAGGGTATGATCTGATAGAAAGGTTAAATTCTGCTTTTAAGACAACGGTGAAAGTATTCACAGACTGGTCCACCTCGTAGCAGAATACCTGTCTATCCTTCTCCTATTTTCATGGAGGCAGGTTCCCCATGTGTTGACAAGTTAGTTTTAACCATATGAACTGTTGTATGCTTACATTACTTATAAAAACAGACTCAGAAGGAAAAAAACACAAGCAAATAATCCAAAACAGAAATCCAGGCACCTCAAAGCAGGAAGTAATCCAATAATCCAAGTTATAGTTTAAAAACCTTTTAATGTGAGCACTTTTGTTCACATAAATAAAATGAACTTCTTCAGACAAATAAAAGGCATTCAAAAGAAAATTTAAATACATTTCCTGATTCATGACATCACAAACCCACGCTAAAAAGTCATGTGATTATCAAGTCATATGATCAAAAAATTCACATGATTCATTCACAAACATTATTATTCTTTTCTGATGTAAAAAAAAAAAAATATATATATATATATATATATATATATATATATATATAGTAACAAATAAACAGGAATAAACACCATACATTTTGGTGTTTTTATTCCTTATTTATCTTAAAAGTGACTTTAATTTTAAGATACATTTCAAAGAGCAATAGTCACCAAAATTTGTGATCATATGACTTGATAAATCACATGACTTTTTAGGGTGGGTTTGTGATGTCATGAATCAGGAAATATATTTAAATGTTCTTTTGAAACATGTAATCTCCGGGTATCCCTGAAGTCTCAAAACAACCCACTAAACAAGTGTAGTGGGTCCAAAAACAAAACAGTGTAAGAAACTTCTCTGTGTGGAAGATTTTCAGTCCATATATCTCTAGTTAATCACTGTATATTAATCAGATCAAACAATAGTAGTAGAAGTAGCGAACTTAAACTCGTCTTAAGTCAAAACAAAACAAAACAAAAAATATTAATAGAAAATATATAATTGTACAGCATTACTAAGTATTCAAAAGTAATCCAAGCAAGGCAGGCAGTCTGTTTCCAGTCGAAAATCCTTTACCCCTCCAGTAGAGCTCTTTTGAGTGTGTACCTTTAACTCCTAGTGGGCGTGGCTTCAGCATTTAAAATTTGAAGTTATCACCTTACATTTTTAACAAATACCCATTGACAGAGGTCATATATCAATACAATTGTGTTTGCTATCATGTATGTTTCAGGATAACATTTTCCGATACCTTGTATGTAACATGGTTTAGGAATTATTAATTCAAATATGAACAGGCAATATTTGACCCTAGAGGAGCAGTAGGGTGTAACTGCAGAAACACCTGGAGACGTCACTCAGCTGTAATGAGTTAAGTACACAGACAAGCGATCCAAGTAAAACAAAAATAGAGTAATAATTTCCTTACAAGCTTTCTAAATATATATACTTTTTATACTTTTTATTTTTTTAACAGGCATGGGAGTGGTTTATTGTGCTGTAATGCTGTACAATTATATATTTTCTATTATTATTCTTTGTTTTGTTTTGTTTTGACAAGGCAAGTTTAAGTTCGCTACTTCTACTACTATTGTCTGATTTGACTAACATACACTGATTAACTAGAGATATATGGACTGAAAATCTTCCACAGAGAAGTTTCTTACACTGTTTTGTAAATGTTCTTTTGAATGCCTTTTATTTGTCTGAAGAAGTTCATTTCATTTATGTGAATGAAAGCGCTCACATTAAAAGGTTTTTAAACTATAACTTGGATTATTGGATTACCTCCAGCTTTGAGGTACCTGGATTCCTGTTTTGGATTATTTGCTTACATTACTTATAAACAAAGGCATGACATCTAAGTCCAAGGAAGTCATTGCTCCACTATATTTGGCATTCATCAGACCTATCATTGAGAACAATGCCCCCTTTGGTATGTACCTAACCAGGAACATCAAACAAGTGGAACGTCCACAGAGGTTCCTCACTAAAAGAATATAGGGCATAAGTAAAATGTCCTATGCAGACCACCTCGGGGCCTTATTCCTGTATTCTGTCTCCTACAGGCTTTTGAGGGAAGATCTATGCCTGGCATACAGGGCATTATCAGATAACACTCTGATGGACCTCCTGCACATCCACAAAACAAACAGCACCAGAATTACTCCTTTTAAAGGCATAAACCTTGCCTGTCATATACATAGGATCTATTGGAGAGATAGGCATGTATCCCAGGGACTACCCAGTCTATGGAACAGGCTCCTCATCCATGTGAAGCAGAGTTCCTCCCTCACCTAACTCAAGTACAACTTGGACAATTTTAATGGGAACCCAGAAATTCATCCCTGATTTGTCACCTACGTCTCTAATGGACACAGGTAACCTGTAAATGGTTCACCTCCCAGGCCCATGCTTATATGTATCAAAAGTATCAGAACTTGTCAGATATTTGAGATGCATGGCTAGGCTTAAAAAGGCCCTTGTGGTCGTGAGCCTAGTAAACATCTATGAACCTATGAAGAGGCTAGAAAATTTAATCTATGATGGGTGGGAGGGTGAATGCAATTCCTGTAGGAATCTGTCATAGAGTATGTGCAAGATTTCAGGATTAGACTTAGGGATCTCATGAGGATGGCACAGTGAAACAGCACCAAAAGGTCTATGATGACCAGACAATAAGAGCCCAATAGCTCACTATTGTACAAAGGTAATGGCACTTACTGTCTTTTGGTAAAATAAGGTGCATACAGAATGAGATAATCCTTTTATTGTTAAGAGTAAAGTCAGTTATTTTACTTTTGCAGTGGCTTCATCAGGCAGGATGCAGAAGCACAAACATTTCTATATTGATATGATGAAGCCCTCTCATGATAAGAGACACATTGTTAAGGGCAGCTAGACTATAAAGATATTTCACTGGAGAAATCAACTATCTGTTATTTATAGAAGCTTCTATGTATTTTATGAACAAACATTTATAGATGTTTTGTATACAATTATTCATTTTTTACAGTATTTTTTAACAGTTCATACATTTTTAATATATTTATGAATTAACAAAAGTTATTAGAGACTCAGAGATTCTTCTTCTGGCTTTTCCAAGTTAGAGGTCATCACAGCAGATCCCTGTCTGCTCATGATTGGCAGTAGAGTTTTACAGTGTTGAGTTGCCAGCTCAGTGCCCAACCTTCCACGGAAGGCACACACATGCACACACTCACACCTAGAGTCAATTTAGAGTGTCCAATCCACCTACAGCATGTCTTTGGGATGTGGGAGGAAACCAGAGCACCTGGAGGAACCACACGCGACCACAGGGAGGACATGCAGACTTTGCACAGAAGGCACCCCAGCCGAGTATCGAACCAGAGAACCTCTTGCTGTTAGGCGTCAATGCTGACCGCTGCACCACCGTAGCTGCCCATTTAGAGATTCAGAGATATTAGTTTTAAAATAGAATATTTATGGATACTTTAACAAAATTAAAAACATTTCTGATGTAATTACATAGAAGGACCTATAGGGGTAGCCTAGGATTTTGGAATAGATCTAGGCTGAGTCTTATTAAATATTTTATTGCAATTATTTGCATATTTTTTTATTTTTTAACATATTTCACTGTATTTATTCATACATTGTCATATTCATTTATGTAGCTTCTGCTTGAAGAATAAGTTGTAAGGAACTTTTTTGTCAATGGTTTAACTGGAAGTTCAAAAAACCTTGAGTAACAATTTTAATTACAACAATGATTTGAGTTGGGGATATTAGTTTACCTAATTAAATTCTATAATTGGTTGATCGGGATTAATTGAGGGAAGAGCGGGTATATATTCTGTGAGAAGGTGAATTGGAAGTCATCTGATGAAGTCTGATGTTAGAGGACAAAAAACATGATGATAAAAGTTAAGCATTTTATGGTTTTAACTATATTTGTGCATTCGTATTATTCATATAATAAAGAATGAAGCTGTGGCTGCCTGGAATAACTGCCTGCACCTTTCAAGTATCTAGTTGTTTGTATGAGTGGTTGGTGGTTTTTGCTCTTAGATACTTGCTTCCCTTTTTTGCTTTTGGAGAGACATTCTTTGACTTTAAATTGTCATCAGTGGTAAAAAAGTGCTATGGGCTCCTTGAATGTGAGACAGGCCTAAAAGTACTGTGCTAGCTGAACATTGTCCACTGTTAACTCATCCAAGGACATCTCTCCATAGGTTGTATGACATGACCCTGTTCTTGGAGAACCATCAGCAGACGTTTACTAGACCAGTTTTGTCCTAGATATGCTTACCTCAGGACTCTCTATACCTCTAAAACATTGAGTTTATTTCTGCTGTACTTTGCTTGTTGTATCTGACATTTATTACATAAAAAGCAGACAGTTCCTAATATTGCTTTTGACTAGAATTTAATGTTGGAAGTAACCAGCTAAATAATGTTTTCTATGTGCCATTCCTCTAAAACCATTTATGCTGCCTTCTGTAACCCAATACTCCCACACCTTGTCTTTATATTTAGTTCTTGTGCTGTATTACTTACATTTATTTTAGTAAAGACTTTTAGTTATTCAATTCTAAAACTTATAGCTGGCTGTATATTAACTGATATAAGGGTAACTACTTTGTATTGGTGCAACATAAGTGTTGCCATCTACATTTGAAAAAGGGAGAGAGAGAGAGAGAGAGAGAGACTGCCTGATGTACTTAAGTTATTCTAGCTTATCTGATTAATTTCTAAGAGACTGCCTGATGTACTTAAGTTGTTCTAGCTTATCTGACTACTTTCTGAGACTGCCTGATGTACTTAAGTTGTTCTAGCTAATCTGACTAAGTTCTAAGGGACTGCCTGACGTACTCAAGTTGTTCTAGCTTATCTGACTAAGTTATAAGAGACTGCCTGATGTACTTAAGTTGTTCTAGCTTATCTGACTAAGTTCTAAGAGACTGCCTGATGTACTTAAGTTGTTCTAGCTTATCTGACTAATTTCTAAGAGACTGCCTGATGTACTTAAGTTGTTCTAGCTTATCTGACTAAGTTCTAAGAGACTGCATGATGTACTTAAGTTGTTCTAGCTTATCTGACTAATTTCTACGAGTTGTACACTAACTTGTAACACTGGTATGCCAGATTGCCATTGCTGATGACAGTGAACTAAGTTTGAACAGGAAAAGGGGGCTGTAGCTCTGACTGACATTTCTAGGCCTATTACAAAAGGTATTGCTTACTTTTGAATGCAATTAGTTGCACTTACTTGAATGATAACAGTGAAAAGCATCGACCTTATGGTGCGGTGACGTTATGTGAAGCCAGGACCATACTTCTGCTTTGTGGTCATTCAGTGTGGAATCTTATTTTAGTGTGGTTGGTGTGGGAAATAGGCCGTGGCAGTAGTGCACACTCGGTGCAGAATAATAAGGCCAGATTTGTCCATTTATATGTATGTAGGTACTTATTTATTTACATTTGTTAACTAGAATGTCTATCTGGACTCAGAGCTCCATTTTACTTGAAGTCTGGTAAGAAACGACCTACAGATAAGACAATACAAACTTTGAAACTTCACATTAGTAACATCGGAAATAAAAATATTCTATATTAAACTAATTAAAGATACTGACAGAAGTTAATACAAATTATTGTGACAGAATTATAATAGAAACATAATTGCATATAAATATGCATCTTTTTGGTGGTATAAATGTAATATAATATACAAGTATAAGCTAAAATGAAGAAAACACACTGCAAAGAAAAAAGAGATGGATGACTCTCCTGAAGTCCTCAGGGACTACAAATAAGGTCACCAGTCGCAAAAGTAAAAATAGAAGATAATTTATTCTTTAAGCTTCACACGAGCTTTTCGTCATTTGAATATGCACCAGCTTCATCAGAATACCAAAACGGAAACAACGTCACAAAATAATTCCCCTTATGTATACTCCTTACTTCCCCATTGAAATCACATTGAAAATGTAACCAGATACACTCCGAACCCACTGCTGCTCTAATAACACCTGTACCAGATAAAACATTTGGATTCAATGAATCAAATAACTTGAATACAGAACAAGAAAAATAAATACCAATACTCATTCAAAAAAGTTACTTTCTGAAAATAATTAATGAACAGTGTAATCACAGAACGACCCTTTGATGTCATTTCTTTCTGAAAGATGTATGATTTCTATAGGCCAAATACAAAGAAAATATGTAAAATATGTATGATTATAATGGAGAATATTGAACTATTAAAATTTCAGAAGGTGGAAGATCATTGCTTTCTGAACTAGAAAAACACATGCATAATACAAAAAAATTATAAAAATATATATATAATATAATACAGTTTTTAACAAATTGGCCGTATATTAAAACATTCAAAAATTATGAATACCTAAAATATGACTACCCTCACAATTACCACTGAAGGAAATCATAAGAGGAAACCACACTAAAGGTTTAATGTGGAAACTCACAGACCATATTAATAGGTGACTCCAACAGGAACAAAACCACACTAAATGTTTAATGTGGAAACTCACAGACCATATTAATAGGTGACTCCAACAGGAACAAAACCACACTAAATGTTTAATGTGGAAACTCACAGACCATATTAATAGGTGACTCCAACAGGAACAAAACCACACTAAAGGTTTAATGTGGAAATTCACAGACCATATTAATAGGTGACTCCAACAGGAACAAAACCACAATAAAGGTTTAATGTGGAAATTCACATACCATATTAATAGGTGACTCCAACAGGAACAAAACCACACTAAATGTTTAATGTGGAAATTCACAGACCATATTAATAGGTGACTCCAACAGGAACAAAACCACACTAAAGGTTTAATGTGGAAATTCACAGACCATATTAATAGGTGACTCCAACAGGAACAAAACCGCACTAAAGGTTTAATGTGGAAACTCACAGACCATATTAATAGGTGACTCCAACAGGAACAAAACCACACTAAATGTTTAATGTGGAAATTCACAGACCATATTAATAGGTGACTCCAACAGGAACAAAACCACACTAAAGGTTTAATGTGGAAATTCACAGACCATATTAATAGGTGACTCCAACAGGAACTAAACCACACTAAAGGTTTAATGTGGAAACTCACAGACCATATTAATAGGTGACTCCAACAGGAACAAAACCACACTAAAGGTTTAATGTGGAAACTCACAGACCATATTAATAGGTGACTCCAACAGGAACAAAACCACACTAAAGGTTTAATGTGGAAACTCACAGACCATATTAATAGGTGACTCCAACAGGAACAAAACCGCACTAAAGGTTTAATGTGGAAACTCACAGACCATATTAATAGGTGACTCCAACAGGAACAAAACCACACTAAAGGTTTAATGTGGAAATTCACAGACCATATTAATAGGTGACTCCAACAGGAACGAAACCACAGTAAAGGTTTAATGTGGAAATTCACACACCATATTAATAGGTGACTCCAACAGGAACGAAACCACAGTAAAGGTTTAATGTGGAAACTCACAGACCATATTAATAGGTGACTCCAACAGGAACAAAACCACACTAAAGGTTTAATGTGGAAATTCACAGACCATATAATTAGGTGACTCCAACAGGAACGAAACCACAGTAAAGGTTTAATGTGGAAATTCACACACCATATTAATAGGTGACTCCAACAGGAACGAAACCACAGTAAAGGTTTAATGTGGAAACTCACACACCATATTAATAGGTGACTCGTTGTGTGAATTTTCACATTAAACCTTTAGTGTGGTTTCATTCCTGTTGGAGTCACCTATTAATATGGTCTGTGAATTTTCACATTAAACCTTTAGTGTGGTTTTGTTCCTGTTGGAATCATCTATTAATATGGTCTGTGAATTTCCACATTAAACCTTTAGTGTGGTTTCATTCCTGCTGGAGTCACCTATTAATATGGTCTGTGAATTTCCACATTAGGAATATATTCTTGGACCTATTTTCTTTTTTATATGCAAATGATCTCCTACTAAAACAAAGTATCACCATAGCAGAACTGCAGAATGCCTATATCAACAATTCATGTAGCTATGACATTGGTTAGATGAATAAATGCTGTATTACTTGGAACACCACAACATATCACCAGTGCTAAGTCCATATCACTACAGCAGAACTGCACAATGCCTGTATCAACAATTTATATAGCTATGGCATTGGTTAGATGAATAAATGCTGTGTTACTTGGAACACCACAACATATCACAAGTGTTAAGTCCATAGTGCTGACAGTCATTGTAACAACTGCATCCTGCTAGTTCAACTAGTTCAAACGTAGAAATACCTCTCTCTCATCATAGTCAAAACTCTTACTTTTCCATCAAAACAATAGTATCTAAGGTTCTCAAAAATGGTAAACATACTTTTATATTGACAAGACACCTCAAAACTTAGTCAAGAAAAGCTAAAAAAAATGTACTGCCCAAAACTGAATGTGGTACCAACTGATAGCGTTTGGTAATCCACACATACATCAAACTAACTTCAGATAGATCAAACAGACTGTTGGGATATTCTTATAGTGACCCTTTGAAATGCCAAGATTCATAAGAGTCCTGGAATGTAAAGGCTAAAAGATCAAAACAACAGACTTACATAGATAAAGTCCAGAATTGAAATTTCTCTGAAAATGTCCTTATCCCCAAGGTAAGACAATCTTAGCGTTGGTATATATAAGTCCAGGATGGGGGGTGGGGGTGCTTGCCCCTCTGCAAAAAACAAGTTTAAAGGAGAAAAGTGATGTTCGGTGTTTGCTCTTCTCCTGTATTTTTGCTTTTTTCACATTTCTTGTCCTGCCATTTCAGTAGGTTGCCCTTTTATGCACCTCTCAGACCAACAGATACATTGTTGTTATCTTTTTAGAAAAACAAAAGCAATAAAATATGATACTCAGGAACTGTAAGTCTGGACCTACCATGACCTCAAAACAATAAATAAACAAATGTAGTCCAGAGCCAAGGGTCACTGGTAAAATGTTTACTAGTGCAAGTATAAACGTTTGCAAAAATGCTTCCTCAGGCAAGAACATATCAAACAACCAATGAGCATAGATTTATACTACTAAACCAAGCCTATTAAAATGAATCAATCAAACAATCAAGCAATTAACCCCTTAAATAGGTAGCAATAATTTACTTTATCTCGTTGTCAAATTATTTTAAAACTGGTTTTAAACTAAAAGCTTCATTTAATCCTGGTGGATACCGAGCTCTAAAATGTAGTATCCACTTACTTTCCCTTATTATGTGATGTTTTTCTAAAACGTGGTATCCACTTGCTTTCTCTTATTATGTGATGTTTTTAATATCCCCTCCTCTAATATATTGGGGGAATGTTTGTAAAATTAAGAACCTAAAAGCATGTCATATTGTTACCTCTTAGCAGGACAGTTTAACAGTATCGTATTTAATTTGTCTAAATGTTTTCTAAAAGAACATGAGATTACGGTACTTAACAAGGGACTTACATTTGTTCCTGCTAGTATTCTGGGTATTTCTCAAATGCTAACGGAATTAAAATTATTTGTAAGAAAGCTTAATTTGAAAGTAGCATTTAATCATGTAGCAGAAAATGTAGAAGGTACAGCTGATTTACATCACAGAAGTAGTACTTTTATACTAATGTCTAATAGTATTATTTTAATATTTGAATAAATGGTGGAAAAGGAACTGTATGAGTTATATGGCTCAAAAAAATAAATTGTTTCATAATTTGAAACAAGAGGAATATCAAGCTATCTAGTCATTATATAACAATGATAATATTGGTATCAAACCTGCTGATAAGGGTGGGGGGGTGTTAATACTGGATGTAGAGTATTATATAGATACTATGCAGATGATCATTTCCTTATAAACAGGGAGATGGTTAATAAGAATGTTTATGATATGAATTCATAGATTCGTGGTATGTGCCAACAAGGACAGATTTATAAGAACATGTCTGAATATCTGTAAACTGAAACTCCAGTTATTCCCATTATTTATGGGATACCTAAAATTCATAAAACTCTGCAAAACCCACCCCTACGTCCCATTGTGCCATCTAGAGGCTGGGTTCCTGAGCATGCCTCTAAGTTCCTTGAAAGCCAGTTTTTCTCGATACTTCAGCTATGCTTGCTAAAGATAGTAGTGATTTTTTACAGCAACATTTTGATTGGACAAGGGCTAATGAGATCATTATTTGTAATTAATATTACATGAGCTGGCAGGTAGGATGGGAGTGGCTCACGTACCTGTAGGAGCTGACAGGGAAGGATAAGAGTGGCCTTTGTACCCTTAGGAGCTAGCATGGAGGATGGGAGTACATGTAAGAGCTGGCAGGGAGGATGGGAGTGGCCCCTGTACCTGTAGGAGCTGGCAGGGAGGATGGGAGTGGTTTACAAAAATTTAGGAGTAGTCAAGAAGGATGGGAGTGACTCATGCACCTGTCCAAGTGGGCAGGGAGGATGGTAGTGACTCACTTACCATTCAGAACTGGCAGTGCAAGATGGAAGTGGCTGACCTACCTGTAGGATTTGGCAGGGAGGAAGGTAGTGGCTTATCTAACCATAGGAGCTGGCAGGGAGGATGGGAGTGGCTCACGTAACTGTAAGATCTGGCAGGGAGGATAGGAGTGGTGTATGCACTTGCAGCAGCTGACAGTGAAGGTGAGAGTGGCTCATGTATCTGTAAGAAATGGCATGGAGGATGGGAGTGACTGATGTACCTGAAAGAGCTGGCAGGGAGGATGGGAATGGATCATGTACCCATAGAAGCTGGCAGGGGAGGATGGGAGTAGCTTAGGTACCTGTAGGAGCTGGAGAGATGTATAGAAGTGGTTCATTTTCCTGTAGGAGCTGCCAGAGAGGATGGTAGTGGCTCACATACCTATAGGAACTGGCAGATAGGATGGGAGTGACTGATGTACCTGAAGGAGCTGGAAGGGAAGATGGGAGTGGCTCTTGTATCTGTAGAAGCTGGAAGGTAGGATAGAAGTGGTTGACATATCTGTAGGATTTGGCAGGCCAGATGGGAGTAGATCGAGTACATGTAGAAGCTGGCAGGGGAGGATGATAATGCCTCATGTACCTAAAAGAGCTGGTATTGAGGATGGGAGTGGCTCAGATGCCTATGGGAGCTGGCAGATAAGATGGAAGTGCTCCTATGCCTGTAGGAGTTGGCACAGGAGGATGGAAGTGTCTCATGAACTTGTAAGAGCTGGCAGGAGAGGATGGGAGTGGCTCAAATGCCTGTAGGAGTTGGCAGGGATGATAGGAGTGGTGGCTCAGATGCCTGTTGGAGTTAGCAGGGGAGGACAGGAGAGACTCACATACCTGCAGGAGCTGGTATGGAAGAGTTTCTCATGTACCTGTAGGAGCTGGAAGGGAGGATGGGAGTGACTTATGTACCTATAGAAGCTGGCAGAGAAGATGTGAGTGGCTCATGTACCCATAATAGTTGACATGGAAGATGGGCTTGGCTCGCATACATTTAGTAGCTGGTTGGGAAGGATGGGAGTGTCTGATGTACTTGTACGAGCTGGCAGGGAGGATGGGAGTGGCTCATGTACCTGTAGGAGTTGACAGGGAGGATGTGAGTGGCTGAAGTACCTATAGGAGCTCGCATGGAGGATAGGAGTGGCTCATGTACCTGTAGGAGTTGACAGGGAGGATGTGAGTGGCTGAAGTACCTATAGGAGCTGGCATGGAGGATGGGAGTGGCTCATGTACCTGTAGGAGTTGACAGGGAGGATGTGAGTGGCTGAAGTACCTATAGGAGCTGGCATGGAGGATGGGAGTGGCTCATGTACCTGTAGGAGTTGACAGGGAGGATGTGAGTGGCTGAAGTACCTATAGGAGCTGGCATGGAGGATGGGAGTGGCTCATGTACCTGTAGGAGTTGACAGGGAGGATGTGAGTGGCTGAAGTACCTATAGGAGCTGGCATGGAGGATGGGAGTGGCTCATGTACCTGTAGGAGTTGACAGGGAGGATGTGAGTGGCTGAAGTACCTATAGGAGCTGGCATGGAGGATGGGAGTGGCTCATGTACCTGTAGGAGTTGACAGGGAGGATGTGAGTGGCTGAAGTACCTATAGGAGCTGGCATGGAGGATGGGAGTGGCTCATGTACCTGTAGGAGTTGACAGGGAGGATGTGAGTGGCTGAAGTACCTATAGGAGCTGGCATGGAGGATGGGAGTGGCTCATGTACCTGTAGGAGTTGACAGGGAGGATGTGAGTGGCTGAAGTACCTATAGGAGCTGGCATGGAGGATGGGAGTGGCTCATGTACCTGTAGGAGTTGACAGGGAGGATGTGAGTGGCTGAAGTACCTATAGGAGCTGGCATGGAGGATGGGAGTGGCTCATGTACCTGTAGGAGTTGACAGGGAGGATGTGAGTGGCTGAAGTACCTATAGGAGCTGGCATGGAGGATGGGAGTGGCTCATGTACCTGTAGGAGTTGACAGGGAGGATGTGAGTGGCTGAAGTACCTATAGGAGCTGGCATGGAGGATGGGAGTGGCTCATGTACCTGTAGGAGTTGACAGGGAGGATGTGAGTGGCTGAAGTACCTGTACGAGCTGGCAGGGAGGATGGGAGTGGCTCATGTACCTGTAGGAGTTGACAGGGAGGATGTGAGTGGCTGAAGTACCTGTAGGAGCTGGCATGGAGGATGGGAGTGGCTCATGTATCTGCAGGAGCTGGGAAGGAGGTGGCAGGGAGGGTGTGAGTGACTCATGTACCTGTAGAGGCTGGCTGGGGTGATGGGAGAGGTTCATGTACAAGTAGAAGCTGGCAGGGGAGGATGGTAGTGGCTCATGCACCTGTAGAAGCTGGCAGGGCAGGATACTTGTAGGAACTGGTAGGGAATATGGAAGTAGCTCAGATGTGAGGAGGAGCTGAAAGGGAAAGATGTGAGTGGCTGATGGACCTTTAGTAGCCGGCAGAGAGTATGGGGGTGGCTCATGTACCTGTACGACCTGGCAGGAGAGGATGGGAATAGCTCATGTACCTTTAATAGCACACAGGCAGGATGGCAGTGACTCACGTATCTATAGGAGCTGGAAGGGAAGAGTGGAGTGGCTCAGGTACCTCTAGGAAGAGGCAGGTAGGATGGTAGTGGCTCACATACCTGTAGGAGCTAACAGGGAAGATGGGAGTGACTCATGTACCTGTAGCAGCAGACAGGGAAAATGGGAGTGGCTTGTGTACCTGCAGGAGCTGACAGGGAAGATGGGAGTGGCTCATCCACCTATAGGAGCTGGTAGAGGAGGATGGGGTGGTTCTTGTGCCTGTAAGAGCTTACTGGGGGAGATGAGAGCTGCTGACATACCTGTAGCAGCTGGCAGGGAGGATGGGTGTGGCTTATATTCCTGTAGGAGCTGGGAGGGAAAGATGGGAGTGACTCATGTACCTGTAGGAGCTGGCAGAGAGAATGGGAATGACTCAGATGCCTGCAGGAGCTGGCAGGTAGGATGGGAGAAGGTAGAATGCTACTTAGTTCTAGGCCCTTGCCTGCATATGATTAATAAATAATCATGCATCTCTTCATATAGTCCAGGGAGGTACATCTTAGGTCATTAACACCCACATGGACTGTGAAAGAGTCATACTAGTAATTGTGGTTCAGTCTCCTGAGTGTGTGTGTGATCTGGAAAATCCTTACCTCAGTAGGCAACTGATTGTTACTGTCTCCTTTCTCAGACTGGTGGCACCAGTGTGTCACACAATACAGTCTCCAATGACCAATATTTTGGGTTGTGTGGTAGTTTGTCATAAGGGTTTAGAGGGTGAGACATTATGAGATGTGGATACTTGTGTCCTGGGGAGTGTTGTCCTTGTAGAGTGTTTTGGAAGTTTGCTTATGGCAGCATATGGTTAACCCATGAGGTCTGGGTAGGTTGCCTTTTACAGCCTATGTGAGTTTATATGTCAGAGCCATAGTAGGTGTAGTCTGTGTGTCACTGGCAACTTGCTTGGAGATATTAGTGTATGTATGTGAAAGTTTTGTCACCACAAACAGTGTAATTAACATCTCTGGCACACTGTGTCAGTCTGCTTTACAATAAAGTGTTTGTTAGTGAACATGAGGCAATTGCTACATCACCTCAGGATGCCCATTTCTACCAGGCTAGCTATAGAGACAGTAAGAAAATGAACATTCATGACTCTGGATCCTCTTTTTTGTGATCAGTGAGGAATTGTGTGGCTAGGATTTGTTATTAAATAAACTTGGAGTTGTTGGCCTGGGGGAGAGGTCTTGGAATGTGCTAAAACAGCACTTTTGGGGTAATGCTTCTCAGCGGGCAATCTAGCTGTTCTACATTCAACTAGATACTTGAGAAAACAGTAGAGGAAGTTTTATATGGAAAATTATACAAGGCCCTGCAAATCATTGCTGCATAGCTCTGCACAGGTTATAGGAGATGAGCTAGGCAGAAGTCCAGAGAGTGAGTGAGTGTGTGTGTGTGTTTGTGTGTGTGTGGATATATCTATCTATATCTATATCTATATCTATATCTATATCTATATCTATATCTATATCTATATCTATATATGTATCTGTATCTATCTATAGAAGGAGGAGAAGAGGTGGAAGGCATGCCCGAAAGCAGGTAAAGGCTAGGACTGTGATAGTGAGTGTCGGAACTTTGAATGTTGGCAGTATGACTGGTATAGGGAGAGAGCTAGCCGATATGATGGACCAAAGGACGGTTGGTATATTGTGTGTGTAAGAGACCAGATGGAAGGGGAGCAAAGCTAGGTGTATCAGAGGTGGTTTCAAATTGTTTTATCATGGTGTGGATGGGAGGAGAAATGGCATAGGCATTATCCTGAAGGAACAGTATGCTGAGTGTTTTGGAGGTGAAAAGAGTGTTGGATAGAGTGATGTTTATGAAGCTGGAAATTGATGGTGTAATGATGAATGTTGTTAGTGCATATGCTCCACAAGTTGGGTGTGCGATGGATGAGAAAGAAACATTTTGGAGTGAGTTGGATGAAGTGGTGATGACTGTACCCAAGGGTGAGAGACTGGTGATTGGAGCAGATTTCAATGGGCATGTTGGTGAAGGGAACAGAGGGGATGAGGAAGTGATGGGTAGGTATGGTGTTAAGCAAAGGAATGCAGAAGGTCAGATGGTAGTGGATTTTGCGAAAAGGATGGACATGGCTGTAATGAATACATATTTTAACAAGAGGGAGGACCATAGGGTGACATACAAGAGTGGAGGAAGATGCACACAGGTGGATTATGTCTTATGTAGAAGGGCCAATCTGAAGGAGATTGGAGACTGTAAAGTGGTGGCAGGGGAAAGTGTAGTTAGGCAGCATAGGATGGTGGTTTGTAGGATGACCTTGGTGATCAAGAAGAGGAGGATGAGTGTGAGGGCAGCACCAAGGATCAAATGGTGGAAATTGAAAAAGGGTACTTGTGAGGTGGAGTTCAGAGAAGAGTTAAGACAGGCACTGGGTGGCAGTGAAGAGTTACCGAATAGCTGGGTAACTACAGCAGAGATAGTAAGAGAGATGGCTAGAAAGGTGCTTGGTGTGACATCTGGAAAGAGGAAGGAGGACAAGGAGATCTGATGGTGGAATGAAGACATACAGGAGAGTATACAGGGAAAGAGATCGGTGAAGAAGAAGTGGGATTGTCAGAGAGATGAAGAAAGTAGACAAGAGTATAAGGAGATGAGGTGCATGGCAAAGAGAGAGGTGGCGAAGGCTAAAGATAAGGCATATGAAGAGTTGTATAAAAGGTTGGACACTAAGGAGGGAGAAAAGGACCTGTACCAATTGGCTATACAGAGGGATCGAGCTAGCAAAGATGTGCAGCAGGTAAGGGTGATAAAGGATAATGAAGGAAATGTACTCACAAGTGAGGAGAGTGTGTTGAGCAGATGGAAAGAGTACTTTGAGGGGTTGATGAATGAAGAGAATGAGAGGGAGAGAAGGTTGGATGATGTGGGGATAGTGGAAACAGGAAGTGCAACAGATTAGCAAGGAGGAAGTAAGGATAGCTATGAAGAGGATGAAGAATGGCAAGGCTGTTGGCCCAGATGACATACCTGTGGAAGCATGGAGGTGTTTAGGTGAAATGGCAGTGGAGTTTTTAACTAGATTGTTTAATGAAATCATGGAAAGTGAGAGGATGCCTGAGGAATGGAGAAAAAGTGTTTTGGTACCGATTGTTAAGAATAAGGGTTATGTGCACAGCTGCAGTAACTACAGAGGGATTAAACTGATCAGTCACAGCATGAAGTTATGGGAAAGAGTAGTGGAAGCTAGGTTAAGAAGGGAGGTGATGATTAGTGATCAGCAGTATGGTTTCATGCCAGGAAAGAGCACTACAGATGCAGTGTTTGCTCTGAGAGTGTTGATGGAGAAGTACAGAGAAGGTCAGAAGGAGTTGCATTGTGTCTTTGTGGATTTAGAGAAAGCATATGACAGGGTGCCTAGAGAGGAGTTGTGATATTGTATGAGGAAGTCGGGAGTGTCAGAGAGGTATGTAATAGTGGTACAGCATATGTACGAGGATAGTGTGACAGTAGTGAGGTCTGCAGTGGGAGTGACAGATGTGTTTAAGGTGGAGGTGAGATTACATCAAGGATCAGCTCTGAGCCCTTTCTTATTTGCAGTGGTGATGGACAGGTTGACAGACAAGATCAGACAGGAATCCCCATGGACTATGATGTTTACAGATGACATTGTGATCTGCAGTGAGAGTAGGGAACAGGTGGAGGAGACCCTGGGGAGGTGGAGATATGCTCTAGAGAGAAGAGAAATGAAGGTCAGCAGAACTAAGACAGAATATATGTGGGGGAATGAGATGGAGTATAGAGGAGTGGTGAGGATGCAGGGAGTAGAGGTGGCGAAGGTGAATGAGTTTAAGTACTTGGGATCAACAGTTCAGAGTAATGGTGAGTGTAGAAGAGAGGTGAAGAAGAGAGTACAGGCAGGATGGAGCGGATGGAGAAGAGTGTCAAGAGTGATTTGTGACAGACGAGTACCAGTAAGAGTGAAAGGGAAGGTCTACAAGAGGGTAGTGAGACCAGCTATGTTATATGGGTTGGAGACAGTGGCATTGACAAAAAGGCAGGAGTCAGAGCTTGACGCGGCCCAGTTGAAGATGTTAAGATTTGCACTGGGTGTGACGAGGATGGACAGGATTAGGAATAAGTATATTAGAGGGTCAGCCCAAGTTGGAAGGTTTGGAGACCGACAAAGCCAGAGAGGCAAGATTTCGTTGGTTTGGACATGTGCTGAGGAGGGATGCAGAGTATATTGGGAAAAAGATACTAAGGATGAAGCTGCCAGGTAACAGGAAAAGAGGAAGGCCTAAGATAAGGTTTATGGATGTGGTGAGAGAGGACATGCAGGTGGTTGGTGTGACAGAGCAAGATGCAGAGGACAGGAAGAAATGGAAGCAGTTGATCTGCTGTGGCGACCCCTAACAGGAGCAGCCGAAAGAAGAAGAAGAAGATATATATATGGGTGTACTTTTGAAGAATGAAAGTTCACTACTTCGAACTTCAAAAGTACACCCACACTAACGAGAAAGTGCACTTTCACGAAAGTGCACTTTCATGAACCTGCTAGACTGAACGGGCTAGTAATCATGGACCTTAGGGTTAGGGCATGAGTTAGGGTAAGGGGATAGTTAGTAGGGCTATCCCCTTACCTTGACCTGTGCCCTAACCCTAAGGTACGTGACTATTGCACCACAATGGAAGACATTCCAAATCGGGCTATGTCTTCCACTGTGGTGTGATAGTCACGGACCTTAGGGTTAGGGCACAGGTTATGGTAAGGGGATAGTTAGTAGGGCTATCCCCTTACCTTGACCCATGCCCTAACCCTAAGGTCCATTACTATTGCACCACAGTGGAAGACATTCCAAAACGGGCTATATCCTCCACTGTGATACGATAGTCACAGACCTTAGGGTTAGGGCACGGGTTAGGGTAAGGGGATAGTTAGTAGGGCTATCCCCTTACCTTGACCCATGCCATAACCCTAAGGTCCATGACTATCGCACCACAGTGGAGGACATAGCCCGTTTTTCAATGTCCTCTATTGTGGTGTGATAGGTTTGGTCTAGTGATCTTAAGTGAAAGTGCACTTTCATTAATGTGCATTTTTGCTTAAGTGGGGATGTACTTTCCCATTTCGAAAAAGTGAATTTTCATTGTAGGAAATAAAACCCATATCTATCTATATATATATATATATATATATATATATATATATATATATATATATATATATGGGTCCCCTTCAAAACATCAAAAACCCATAATAGTTAATTTCATAACAATGAGACCAGAACATCTAAAACCCATAACATCAAATTTTATAAAATCTAACACTACAAGTTACTTGAAAATAGCATCCCCTCCACATATAATGACACCAAACTACCAAACACACTTTTTACTACGTTTCTACAGGGGGGCTTGATACAGTGGGGTTAGGAAATTAACTTTTTCCCACTGTAGTATGATCTTGGAGTTGGTATTTTTAATTTACAGGAGGTGTGGGGGTGGAGCCTCCCACATGGGGGGTGCAGAGGGCTTGGGTGGTGCAGGGGGGGGGGGGGCTTCCCCCTGCAGAAATGTAGTAAAAAGTGTGTTTGGTAGTTTGATGTTGTTATATGTGGAGGGAATGCAATTTTCTTGTGATTTGTATTGTTAGATGTTATGAAATTTGATGTTTGGGGTTTTAGATGTTCTGGTCTCAATGTTATGAAATTAGATGTTATGGTTTTCAGATGTTTTGTAGTATACCCATATATACATATATATATATATATATATATATATATATATATATATATATATATATATATATATATATATATATATATATATATATATATATATATATATATATCTGTGTATATATGCAGATATATATAAAAAAGGCTCAAGGCTCAGATCCTGCAGCATTTCAGAATGCTCTAACTATTGTGAGTGATACAACAAGACTAGGCTAAGGTCACCAGATTAAGTAAAATGCAATCAGGAAAACTACAATCGAAATGTAATAAATGAGGTTCAGATTCTGCAGCAATTCACAATTTTCTCATTATTGTGAGTTATACTACAAGTCTCTTAGATGTCCTCAGATATCATTTCAATGTACAAAAATGCAGTATTTTTTGCATGAGACTATAAATGCAGCCATATTAAAGCAGGCTTTCACAGTTTGCAGTAGAGACACTGAAGTCTGAGTACAGAAGTCAGGTCAAATATCCAGCATCCTAGAATAGTAATAATACTAGTCTGCAGAAAGACTGTTTCAGTTGATATTATTCAGGAGAATCAAAATATACATGCAGAACCTTTTGGACGTATTTATCAGCACTGTTACTGTTATCCAGCATTCCAGAATATTAAATGTTATTTGGATACTGTTGATATGCATCTTCACTGTACATAATAGAGCTTTCTTAACTGAGCTATAGTTTGCAGACTTTATTGTGAAAGGTACAAGAAGACGTGTCCCATAAAACAGACTGGCACTTGTTCAGGACAAGTTTGGGTAATTAATAGATAAAGACATTTATTCCAGTCTCATTTCATTTGTTGCAGTTAATTCCAGTATTATACAGTTGTACTGATTCTTTCAATGGCTAGCCTACCATCGATATGGGAGGTAGGGGACAAAATAAGTCCCCAAACCCCATAGCAATTATCAGCAGTCAGACTACATGCATTCTACAAAACTACAGAGTACCAGTGTTCATTCAAAATGTTACTTCAGAAAAAAAGCCCTAAAAACCATCAACACAGCAGCAGTACTTCAGAAAATCTAACTTCAACAAATCAGAAGAACTTCAGCTCAAAACATTACTTCAGAAAAAGCCTCAAAAAACTTCAACAGAGCAGCAGTATTTAAAAAAAAATTGTAAAAACTTCAGCAGTGTTCCTTTGAACATAAAGTCTCAAAAAACTTCAGACTCTACAAAATACCAGTGTAAAAGACATTATCCAGTTAACAGCAATGTACTTTACCATCTCCAAAGCAGACAACAGACTTCATGTTTCCAGTGTGATGTCACACAGCCAAAAAACAAAAAAGTTTATAAAAACCTATGAAAAACCAGAACACATTCTTCAAGCAACTTCAAATCATAAAGTTATGTGAGATTTTTTTTCTACTTAAGTCAGATAGTAAATCTCAGAAAAGTTTAAATATATCAGTAAAGGTAAATTGTAATAATATGTCAAATAGTGCTTCTACAGTAAAGACACCAGTAAATGTGTGGTTTAAAGTTAAAAATTGGATAAAACAGTCTAAAAACTGTGTTCCAGAAATGTTCATTAGTCCAGGAATGTTAAATCTTTCTAAATGCAAAAGGGTTACATCAGAGAAGCACACTGCAATGGGAATGCTGTTTTTTGATTTGCAGTAGTCAGCTTCTTTCAGGATAGCTTCAAACTTCACACAAATTCTTGTTTTACAGTCTTTAGAAATCAGTGTAAACAATCCAGCACATGTATCTCAAAATACCCCCCCCCAAAAGGAGAGATATCTATACCAAACGATTGCAGCCCCCCAAACATCTCCAGCGCCCAAGTGAGAACTGCTCTCTCCAAAGCAAAAAACACAGCATCCATGGGACTTGATGGTGTCCCCGGCTGTGTGCTCCATGAACTCAATGAGGAATTAAACCCACAGCTAGGACAGCTGTTTAATCAAAGTCTTACCTCTGGATACATACCCAGGGAGTGGCGCACTGCACCTGTGGTACCACTCCACAAAGCGGTGCCTCCACCGACCCTGGAAATTTCCGCCCATTAGCTTGACAAGCCTTATCTGCAAAGCCATGGAGAGGATCATAATGGGCCTCATAAATAAAGACATAGGGAATTTGCAGACTTTGGATCCAACCCAGTTTGGCTTTGTCAAAGGCAGATCGTGCCTTTAAATTTGGTTGACTTTTTGAAACAGTCACCAAAGCCATTGATGAGGAAAGGCAGTCCATACAGCCTACCTCGATCTGGCTAAGGCCTTGATACAATACCCCACTCGGGTATCATTGAAAAACTCATCAGCTTAAATGTCAACCCATACATCACAAGATGGGTTGCAAACTGGCTGAGTGACAGAACCCACAGGGTCAGAGTTGCTGGCGCCATGTCAGACTCAAAGCCTGTCACAAGTGGTGTCCCACAGGGCTCAGTCCTGGGCCCACTCTTGTTTGGCATCTACTTCTCCAAGTACAAGCAAACACAGGAGGGTTATGGCTGACAAAGTTTGCAGATGACTGCAAACTGGGCGCCATAGTAGAAAACACATCTGACACAGATATCCTTCAGAAGGGTCTCACAGAAATGGATAACTGGTGCCAGAGCCACGGCCTAAAGTTAAATGCCAAAAAATGCATAGTCATACCCTTCGGGAAAAACAAGGTTACCCCAGCTATCAAATAGGTGGCAATCCACTGAGTGCAGAAGAAGTTATCAGGGACCTGGGGACCCAGGTTGATAGTAGTCTGTCATTCGACACCCATGTAGCTAAAGTAGTTAGGAAGACCTTCTACATTGCCCACCTTATCATGAAGGGTTTCTCATCTAGATCAAGGGAGGTCATAGTCTCCCTTTACTCATCACTCATCAGACCAATGATTGAGTACAATGCCCCATTCGGAATGTATCTGACCTGACACTTGCAGCAGCTGGAGGCCACAAAGTTCCTCACCAAAAGGATAAAGGGACTCAAAATCTGTCCTATGCTGCCCGACTGAAAGAACTCCAGCTCTACTCAGTCGCTTTACGCTGCTCAGAGGTGACCTTTGCCTAACATACAAGGCCATGTCAAACCCAGATTTGATGAATATGCTTCACCTCAAAAAATCCAGATCCATCAGAGCCACAAGAGCAGGAGACTTAAACCTTGACACGACTATTAATAGGACGTGCTGAAGGGATAGATTCATCACCCAAAGACTCCCTATGCTGTGGAACAAAATCCCGGTACATGTGAGGCAGAGTACCTCGCTGGCCTTGTTCAAGAGAAATCTTGACCAATGGATGGGTGATCGCAGATATACCCCAGGGATTACCTCAGTGTCATTGCTCAACAGAGGCACAGCAAAATAATGGGTTTAGTTCCCCATACTAAAGGGGTGGCGTGAGCCACAAAACGATGGGCTAGGCTTGTAAATGCCCTCGGGCAGATAGCCTAGTATGAACCTATGAACCTATAAGTCACAGTATTGCACATACAGAAGTCAACACAATGTACATAACATGCAGGCAAAATGTCTTAAGTTTACATTATTTCAAATACAAGTGTTTAAAATGTAATAAATTCTAGTTTTGTTTTGTTTTCAGAAGCCAGTGCAAATGTACTGAAGGGGGGTAAGAAGAACCAAATTGCAGAATTTGATCAGTTTAATAGACTTAAGGGCAAAATAAATAAGAAACACATACCATAGCTCAAATCAGCATTGTTGTAAGTTCTACTAAAATAAAAAATCAGCTTATCTATAAAGGGTGTGTCAGTCCAGCACAAAACCAGATTATTTATTTGTCATCTTTTAATGCTGAAACAATGACAATATTTCACTGTTTACACAAAAGAAATTATGGAATAATGTATTGATTAATACAAACAAATCAATTTCAGTTACAAACAGACCTCTACTAGAAAGCATGAGTGCAGTTTTGCCAGGATTTAAAGGGTAAAAGATTACAGCAGTGAATCTGGGCAAAACTGCAATCGAAATTGTATCTTGCTACAGATCCCCCACCATGCCCCAGGATTCCCACTCCTCTTTTCTTGATATACTGGAAAATATTAGGGTTCAGCCAAACAACCTAATAATGGAAGATTTCAACTACCACACCATTAACTGGGAAAACTACTCATGTACCAACTCCTTCACTTAACACTTTCAATCTTGTTCTCAGAAAGACATATCAGAAGTGGTTAGGAAAAAAAAAAGGTAACAGTATGCATTTATCATGCTGGAAACACATGCCATGTTGTGTAGTGTATAGCAGAAAAGGCAATCAAGTTAATTTGCAGAATAAAGGGAATAAACAGTTTACAGTTACAGATCTGGCAAACATTTTGTGTGTGTTATTGTTTTGTTTAACAGATATTGTTAAGACCTTTGAATTATGGTAGTAAAGATTTGTAAATATCTTGATACAGACAGAGACAAAAAATATGCACGAAAATTGTAAACACTACAGGGGTAAAGTACCTCCCAATAAAACACTTGATAAAAACTTGTACTAAGAAAGGAAGATACTCCACGACAATCGAAGCAAACCTCTCAAATTTGTTTGAAAATACTTCTTTATTCCAACAGATAAGTAAGCGCTTTCGCATCTCCACGGACGCTTTCTCAGACTTTATAACAATTACACTTAATTCAAAATCTCTATAAATAGCACTCCCTTGTGATGAAAGCCAATTAAAAAACTGATAAAAATCACATGTTGCTCATTCTTACAAAATGAACATAAAAACATATATTAATACATGTTTTTTAGGATTAGAAATTCATTTCGAAACATGTTATTTAGGATTATGAAGATGCTTTTTGTAAGTTTCGTATACGTCTTGTTATAAGATCCTTCAAACATCAAATCTGTTTAAAAACTTTCATTTGTCTCTAGTGCTTGCTGTCTGGTAGGCTATTGTGTAAACTGAAACATCTCCTCTGTGTAATTATCTCTTGGCTAGTGGGGGCTGGTTCTTTTGTGTTCTTGTAAAAAAAAAAAAAAGTTTCTGTCTTTTGCACACAGTGCAGACTAGAGAAGTTTGTGACTGCAGCTGAGCTACAAAATATAAGTATCATCTTGATTTTTTTTTAATTATTTTTACAGATTACTGTTTTTACAATTTAATATATATAAAGCACTTTGTCTATTCAGTATCTTCACAAATCCTTATCTGTTTAAAAACTTTCATTTGTCTCTGTAGTGCTTGCTGTCTTGTAGGCTTTGCAGTTGCCCGCCCCTACTGTGACACACCTCCCAATCTAGTGTCATTAGCTCATTCTGCTTAATACAGAGAGAACATTTGATAAGGCCTTCTGTTCCTCCTTTTTCTTTTTCAAAAAGTAAAACAAAACTTTTTTTTTTTCTCTTTCGCCTGAACCTTCTTGTGTTCTGACTGTCCTTCTCAAACATTTTGGAAATATACAGTATATTTCAGAGCATTTGTTATAACTGTATTTGCTATAACTGATTTAAGTATTTTTTTCTGTTTTTTTGATTATTTACTGCTTAGCGACTGCATTTTAGCCTGTTTATACAGCTCTGCATTCTATTTAAACTGTTTTTGTGTTGATTAACTGTTTTGCACTTTTAAAAAGTTAGTTGTTGCTTAATTTTACCTGTAGGCTAACACACTCAAGTGCGCCGCTTAAAAGCATTTATAGCATTTACTGTCTGTTTTTCCTCTCTTTTCTGCAGAAAAGAAAAAAACAAATCTTGTTTTCCCGCCTTCCTGAACTAGAATAGTCCAGTCTTCAGAGTTTGCTGACCTCTGGGCTTTGTCTTGGTTCCTGTGCTATTCCATATCCTTATTTGGATAAAAGGAAGCTCTTTGTTCACCAGTGGGAGTGGGGATCACTGAGCGGCCTGTTTGTCCCTAGAGGAGTGGTTCCAGCCAGAAACTTGTAGGCTATTGGCCACTTTGCGTCAAGGCCTAGCTCTTTTCAGCCCCTGTAATAAAGCCCGCTTTAGCTGCCGCTTTGTATTCAACTCAGCACAGCTCCTCGTGGTGTCCTGCAGAGTTCTACAAGCAGCAGAGAGCAAAAGAGTGACTTTTTCCTGATTTAAGTATTTTTCTGGCTTTTGATTATTTACTGCTTAGCGACTGCATTTTCGCCTGTTTATACAGCTCTGCATTCTATTTAAACTGTTTTTGTGTTGATTAACTGTTTTGCACTTTTAAAAAAGTTATTTGTTGCTTAATTTCACCTGTAGGCTAACACACTCAAGTGTGCTAGCCGTTTAAAAGCATTTATAGCATTTACTGTCTGTTTTTCCTCTGTTTTCTGTAAAAAAAAAAAAAAAAAAATCTTGTTTTCCACCTTACTGAACTAGAATAGTCCAGTCTTCAGAGTTTGCTGATCTCTGGGCTTTGGCTTGGTTCCTGTGCTATTCCATATCCTTATTTGGATAAAGGGAAGCTTCTTTGTTCACCAGTGGGAGTGGGGAGCACTGAGCAGCCTATTTGTCCCTAGAGCAGTGGTTCCAGCCAGAAACTTGTAGTCTATTGGCCATTTTGGGTCAATTCCTAGGTCTTTTCAACCCCCTGCTATAAAGCCCACTTTAGCGCGCTTTGGCGTGATTTAGCGTGGAGTTGCCCATAGAGCACCATCGGGCAGCGCCGGGTAAACAAGATTAAACTATTTCTGGCTCTGTAAAGTCTGCTCTTCAATTTTTCCCTTAGAACTTCTCTACTTGCAATCTAAACAGTCTATTCTCTATCTCAATAGCTCAGCACTTGCTCCTAAAGCATTTTTATATAGGTAAAGTACTTGTATACTAAACAAAGTACTACATTAGCCTAGAATCCCCTTGAGTACCCATTTCCCTATAGGCCCCTTCTGACTCAGTTACACAGCAAACTTTTTCACTTTTTCTAGCATGTCGAAGGGTCAGTTGCTAGCGTCCTCTCCTGTTCAGCTGGTGAATCTGGGCATCTTGAGGCGATGTTACAATTGCCTCATGTACACAGACAACCCACTCCTTCTCCCACAAAACACAAATACATGTGAGAGATGCAACTATATAGCCAAACTGGAGGCTGAGCTCTCTCAACTCAGGACTGGCAAGACCAGACAGGAGGAGAAGGAAACCACGCACACCACAAACCCAGTTTCACATAGAACTATCACAACTGCAAAACAAACACATAAACACACAAAGACATACTGGAGGCACTGATCAAAATCTACCAAAACTACAGAGGCCTCCAAAGCAGACACCCAAGCAACTGCCACCTCAAGACATAAGACATGCAACACATAGTTCTCAAAGTCAGTGTGCTAAACAGTCACAGCCCTTAAGGCCAAACACAATGCCAGACACACTTGTTATAGGTGACTCCATAGTCAGACACACTGACGTCCCACTCACCAGACTGAACAAGGAAAAGATCACAGTTAGCGCTAGAATCCGCCACATAACACAAGCACTCAGGTCACTCCACAGCAAGTACAAGTATGACTCAGTCATTGTCCATGCCGGTGTGAACGACCTGAGACGCATTTCCTCCCTGGACTACATGAAAAGAGACATAGAGGAGCTCTCAGATTATGTAGCCCAGGCCGGTATGACCCTGACCCTGAGCAGTATCCTACCCTCACCAAGAATGATGCCACAATACAGAGACAAAATGATCAGCTTTAATAATTGGCTTAATTACTGGTGTCATTCTAAGGGGATCCAATGTCTGTCTGCCTGGGATGACATGCTTGACAAGCCACGCTGTTTCGCAAGGGACGGCTTGCACCTGTCACCCCTGGGCTTCCGGATATTGGCAAAGGCTCTGCCACCCCCATAGTGCCTTTTTAGGCAAGGCTCAAATGATAAACCTACCACTCTAGAAAACAAAAATGGAGAAAAACTAAGGGTAATACTGCTCAATGCCAGAAGTCTAAACCTCAAGATGCACGCCCTCGAAGCCCTCCTCAGTATGGAGAACATCAATGTTTGTGCTGTGACTGAAACCTGGTTCAAGGCTCCTAAGAGCACCCCAGCACTATCAGGTTATACTCATATCATGCTCCGCCCCAAAACTGACCGAACTACAAAAGGAGGGGGAGTATCCATATTCATAAAGGATACCCACACCTCCAGGTTAGTGGCAATGTGCGAAGCATCGGAGACCATCCAGGTGCAATTAACCATAGGTAAAACTGCCCTACAGTTTGTAACATGCTACAGACCACCTTCTCAAACTCAGGAAACCCACACAGCCTTCCTGAAGACACTGGAGAGTATAAATGTCTCTCCAAACACCATCATATTGGGTGACTTCAACTACCCAAACATAGACTGGGAACATTACTCAAGCCCCAACACCCAAAGGTTCCTTGAGTTCATAAACTCAAATGCTATGGAACAACTAGTCACCATTCCCACAAGAGGAGAAAATATACTAGACCTGATCATCACAAACATGGGGACAAAATGCTCCACACTGGAAGTATATCCCTCATTGGTGAGATCAGACCATAAATTAATCTCACTGGAGATCCACATCCCGCCCCCACCCCCAGCAAAAAAGACCACAGTGAAGAACTTCTCAAAAGCAAACTTCACACTTCTTAAGACTGGAGTGGTATCCTTCAAGGCCCCCAAGCCAGTGGAAACCACAACCCACACTGCTGAAACCCTTACAAATGCCTTCTACGAGCACCTCCAGGAATGTATGGATCAAGCAATCCCTAATAAAATCAAGACCTTTTCTACCAAAGGCAGGCGCCCGGTCTGGTGGACTCCAGCCATAAACAAACTCTACAACAAGAGGAGAAAGCTACTACATGACAGAGCAAAATCCCTAAATGGGAAGGCATCTCTGATCAATACTAGCAAAAAACTACGATCACTCATAAAATCATCCAAGGCCAACTTTGAGAGAAAAAATCACTAATGACACAAAAGACAATCATAAAGCCTTCTTTAGCTATGTTAGAAACCTGGGTGGAAACTCCCAGATATGCTCAGAATTAGTCCAAAATGATAAAAAATCACTGAACCCACAGACATTGCCAACATACTGGCAGACAGGTTCAGTGCAAATTTCTCCCTCCCTCCCCCAAAAGGAGAAATATCTATCCCACCAGAGTCTAGCCTCCCAAACATCTCAGATGCCCAGGTGAGAGCTGCTCTCTAAAGCAAAACACAGCATCAATGGGACCGGACGGTGTCCCCGGCTGTGTGCTACATGAACTCAATGAGGAACTAAACCCACACATAAGGCTGCTGTTTAATCTTAGCCTTACTACAGGATACGCACTCCAAAGAATGGCGACGGCAACTGTGGTCCCACTCCACAAAGGCAGTGCTTCTATGGACCCTGAAATTACCGCCCCATAAGCTTGACGCAGCCTTGTCTGCAAAGCTATGGAGAGGATCATAATGGAACTCATAAATAAAGACATCGGGGACCTACAGACACTGGATCCTACCCAATTTGGCTTTGTCAAGGGCAGATCCTGCCTCTTGAACTTGGTCGACTTTTTCGAAACAGTCACTAAGGCCATTGATGAGGGTAAGGCAGTTCACACAGCCTACCTTGACCTAGCAAAAGCATTCGACACAATACCCCACTCGGCATCATAGAAAAGCTCACCAGCTTAGATGTAAACCCATATGTCACAAGATGGGTTGCAAACTGGCTCAAGGACAGAACACACAGGGTTAGAGTTGCTGGTGCCATGTCAGACTCTAAGCCAGTCACGAGTGGTGTCCCACAGGGCTCAGTCCTGGGCCCCCTCTTGTTCGGCATTTATTTTTCTGAAGTGCAGGCAAACATAGGGGGATTGTGGCTGACAAAATTTGTAGATGACTGCAAACTGGGCACCATAATTGACACTCCATCAGACACAGACATCCTCCAGAAAGGTCTCATAGAAATGGATAACTGGTGCCAGAGCCATGGCCTTAAGCTAAATGCCAAAAAATGTATAGTCATACCCTTTGGGAAAAACAAGGTAACCCCTAATTACCACATAGGTGGTAATCCATTAAACACGGAAGAAGTTATCAGGGACCTGGGGACCCAAGTTGACAGTAACCTCTTTTGACACTCACATTGCCAAAGTGGTTAGGAAGACCTTCTACATTGCCCACCTGATCATGAAGGGATTCACATCCAGATCAGTAGAGGTCATTGTACCCCTGTACTCTTCACTTATCAGACCAATGATTGAGTACAATGCCCCATTCGGAATGTACCTTACCCGACACCTGCAGCAGTTGGAAAGACCCCAAAAGTTCCTCACCAAAAGGATAAAGGGGCTCAAACATATGTCATACGATGCCCGACTGAAGAAACTCCAGCTCTATTCAGTCGCATACCGTCTGCTCAGAGGTGATCTGTGCCTGACATACAAGGCCATGTCCAACCCAGAATTAATGGACATGCTCCACCTCAAAAAATCCAAATCTACCAGAGCCACGAGAGCAAGAGACTTAAACCTCAACACGGATATAAATAGGACGTGCTGGAGGGACAGATTCATCACCCAGAGACTCCCTACACTATGGAACAGAATCCCAGTCCATGTGAGGCAGAGCCCCTCACTGACTCTGTTCAAGAGAAATCTTGACGAGTGGATGGGAGATTGTAGGTTTACCCCAGGAATCATCTCTGTATCACTGCTGGACAGAGGCACAGCAAACTAATGGGTATAGTATTCTCATCCTAAGGGGTGGTGAAAGCCACACACACTCTGGCTAGGCTTATAAATGCCCTAGGGCAGATAGCCTAGTATGAACCTATGAACCTATGAACCTATGAACAGCTAATACAAATGGTATCCAGTGTACAGAGAGAAGATTTTCTTACTGATCTAATGACCTCATTATTGCTGATGGACAACAGATTGCTGCAAGCTAAGAAAAAGAAATTAGAAAGGGACTGTTTGCATTTTTCGAGGGGGCATGTTTTTTCTTGAGCGAGGGAATCCACTCAACCAAGAGATTTAGTTGCACCACGCAGCAGCTTACAGATACCCAAAGAGCATTCCAATCTTAATGCTCCTACCATTTCCGAAGATATGATATCACTTCCACCCAGGAGAGCCGATAATCAGCGCCAAGAAGAGACGCGCTTGTCTTTAGAGACTGCAAACAGTTCTAATGCAACACGAGAACTAGTTAAACATAGTTTAAGTTAGTGTGTGTGGTTGTGGGGGGATGTTATGTGTATGTGTAGTGTAGGTGTGTTTGAATTTCGTGTTTTTTTTTTTTTCGGGATTCCGGGTTCTCGGTATTATAATTTCGAAATACTGAAATTCATGATTTTAGTATTTTGAAATTATATAGTGAACCCATATATATAATATATATATATATATATATATATATATATATATATATATATATATATATATATATATATATATAGGTACTTCTCCGTTATCACGGCAACACTTTCAACGCGATCGTTCAGCTGAAATCTAGTATCTGAGCACATTTTATACACACCTGGCAAACAGATGTGTGAAGGCACTGAATTTCAGCTCAACGATTGCATTAAAAATGTTGCCCCGATAAGTAACAAACAGAAATGGAAAAATAATGAATGCAGCAGTTGTGGACAACGTTATCCCTGTGCAGTATCTTACTGTACATCTCCAGCATGTAGTCCAGAAATTATGACTTGATTGGCTACGAGAGACAACACTTCCATTGCAAGCTTCTGTTACTCCCTTCCCCATTCATTTCTCTGGCCTTTTTATTGAAGAACTATAAACATCTAAACATTTACTTATTTTTTCTGAAATGTTTGCAGTTGTAACTCCACAAAATTATTGTGGTGTGAGACATAACATGGTCATACCAGCCGCAAATCTCTAGTACATGAAAACGTGAATTACAAAATATACTCTCTGAAGTAAAAGATGTCTGTAACTGAAATTATTATTAGTAAGTATTAAGTGTAATTCACCACTTTTTCTACAAAACTCCTCAGTTTTAGGTAGTAGGGATTCAGCGGGCAGAGCTAATATTTGAGTCAGTCAGAGACAGTTGACGATTATACGATGCCACCACACACCGCGTACTGCTAAATATAATGCAAGTAATTTAAAATTACTTTTTAAATCTTTGCACATTTTGACTGCAATCAACGATTACATGCAATTTAAATGAGGGTGGAGATGATTTTAATTTAAAAAAGGTGAGTCAGTACCTCTAAAGACTTGCAGATTCCCATGTTTCCCCTCTATGAAACTCAAGTCTTGTGTGGGCCCGATGTTTCCGCCAAGATAAGACCAGATAGTTCTCTGCACTTGTTACGCTAAGTCACCCGTGGTAATGTCAAACATTTATTTATTTCTGCAAAATGTTTATAGTTAACTCCACAAAACTTTTGTGTGAGACATTGCATGGTCAAAGGAGCCAGAACTCTGCAGTACGTGAATACCTGAATTAGAAAAACATGATTGTTGTTTTGCGCCATATGAGAGTTCTTTACAAGTGTTGCCCCGATAACGGAAAAGTACCTATATATATATATATATATATATATATATATATATATATATATATATATATATATATATATAAACTATTGTTAGATTTTTGTTTGAAAATTGATACTCTTTGTCTGCATGACATTATGTCCTCAAAGTGAATCCTGCTGAAGAAGGATGGTTACTGAGTAGAAAAAAGAGACATTTGTTTGAGTTGAAAATGATTCATAATGGCTTGACTGAATTCAGAGACTGTGTTTGCATTCCATCCATCCAATACCCATTTTCCCATATGGGTTCAGGTGTAACTCTAGCAAAAAAAAAAGTTGAAGATATATCCAGGGAAAATAGAAAGAGATGTACCAATAAACCCTTCCTACAGGAGGCAAACATGTCCTGAGTGTTCCTGTGACTCCAGACCATTAATGATGAGTTATCTGAAGTAATTCCTAGGACATCATCACCACAACTGTAGGTCAAACGCTTCCTCAATTACTCAAAGTATAGCACCCTACTAAGAAAGCTAACTAGCTACGCAGACAGCTCAAAAGACTAAAAAGTACTGTTGTTGAAATATTTTGCTAAGAATTAAGTGGTTTAGCTTTGTATATGAACAAAGAAAAAAGATTTAAATTGTTTTCTGTTGATGTAATGGAATTTTCAGGGAATGCCTGAATGCAAATGATCACAATATAAAATTACGCGCATGTGCATATGTAAAACTATCTACCTCATGAAAAGACTAGTAATATTTATATCTGTGAAGGTTGGATATAATGTATGTGTATATATCATTAAATAACTGGCACTGTTAGGCTTTGCCAGAGCTCCTCAGTGCACACCACAGCGTCTGTTATCCTGCTAATGCTGCACTGGTGAAAGTAAATGCTGATGAATCTGCCTGCACACATCCAAGCTCTGTCTCATTATTTCATGTGTTAGAGACTTGTGCTCTGTGACATTGGGGAGAGGGTCTCCTCGCTGGTACAGCATGCACTGAAGATCCAATTAAACTGCAGGGTATTAAGAAGCTGCAACTGGGGCTCAAGATTATGATAAACTTGATACAACTGAAAAGTTGGCAAAATTGCAAATGGGTGTCAAGCAAGTTTTGTTTTCCATGGAAGTCAACACAATGAACTACTGAGAGGCCACAAATTAATTCAAGAGTAATGCTAGCCCAACATTTCATACAACCTGAGTGTTGTCCTGTGCATTTAGGTCTAAGGGGTATTTAGAGCTGTAAAACTAGAAAAGTGCTAATTTCTTATCAAAGGCAAAATGTAGTGACTGAACAACACCAGTTTTCATTGTCTTTTAATAGAAAGCAAAACAAGAGATTCTTGGGTAATAGAGGCTTCCAGGTCACTACATACTTGGTAATATCTGCTACCGTGTTTCAAAGTCCCAACTGATCCTTTGTTATGTACTGTGCAGTATCTCTTAACATGAATTTTAGTGCACAGCTAATCTGTCATTAAGTATGGGTAGTATTTGCTACCATGACATCAAGGTAACAATTAATTTGTTGCTTCGTGCTGTGCAGTATCTGTTAACATGAATTTGAGTTCACAACTAATCTGTCATTAGGTACTGTGTAGTATTTGCTAGCTGATATCAAGGTAACACTGTGTTGTTTCATGCTGTACACTATTGGCTAACATGAATTTGAGTTCACAATAAATCCATTTTTACACATTGTATAGTAGCTGTTAATATGACTTCAAGTTCACAATTAATCAAGTGTTAAATAGTGTGCAGTAACTGTTATTGTTGGTGCCAATGTCACAATTAACCTAGCGTTACATATCGTGTAATATGCAAGGACACAGCTATTCTACTGTTACACTCACTGAAATGTCTGTTACCTTAACATCAAAGTCACATTATAATATGCTCTGTTTTATTTATTACCATAACTTCCAGGTCACAGTTCATCCATTCCTACATACTTTGTTGTCTTAATGACTAATTAAGTCATTAATAGAGGGTAAATGTCTGAGACAAGGCAGCTGTCCTCCTGCAAAAAGTCACATGACTTCAAGGTTGCAGTTAATCCCATTCCACACACTGTCTGATATCTGTTATCATACTCTGGACTAATTAATCCCATTCTGCACATTGTCTGCTATCTGTTGTCATACTCTGGATTAATTAATCCCATTCTGCACATTGTCTGGTATCTGTTATCATACTCTGGACTAATTAATCTCATTCTGCACACTGTCTGGTATCTGTTGTCATACTCTGGATTAATGAATCCCAATCTGCACACTGTCTGATATCTGTTGTCATACTCTGCATTAATTAATCCCAAACTGCACACTGTCTGATATCTGTTATCATACTCTGCATTAATTAATCCCATTCTGCAAATTGTCTGTGATCTGCTGTCATACTCTGTCTTAATTAATCCCATTGTGCACATGGTCTGGTATGTGATATACTCTGGACTAATTAATCTCATTCTGCACACTGTCTGGTATCTGTTGTCATACTCTGGATTAATGAATCCCAATCTGCACACTGTCTGATATCTGTTATCATACTTTGGACTAATTAATCCCATTCTGCACACTGTCTTATATCTATTATCATACCCTGCATGAAATAATCCCATTCTGCACATTGTCTGCTATCTGTTATCATACTCTGGATTAATTAATCCCATTCTGCACATTTTATGGTATATATCATACTCTGGACTATATAATCTCATTCTGCACACTGTCCGATATCTGTTATCAAAATCTGCACTGATTAAGCCCAATCTGCACATTGTTTGCTATTTGTTATCATACTCTGCATTAATTAATCACATTCTGCACACTGTCTGATATCTGTTATCAAACCCTGCATTAATTAATCCCATTCTGCACACTGTCTGGTATATGTTATCATACTCTGTATTAATTAATCCCATTCTGCACACTGTCTGCTATCTGTTGTCATACTCTGAATTAATTAATCCCATTCTGTACACTGTCTGGTATCTGTTGTCATACTTTCCATTAATTAATCCCATTCTGCACACTGTCTAATATCTGTTATCATACTCTGCATGAATCAATTCCATTCTGCACACTGTCTGATATCTGCTATCATACTCTGGACTAATTAATCCCATTCTTCACATTGTCTGCTATCTGTTGTCATACTCTGGGTTAATTAATCCCAATCTGCACACTGTCTGCAATCTGTTGTCATACTCTGCATTAATTATTCCCATTCTGCACACTGTCTGGTATATGTTATACACTGGATTAATTAATCCCATTCTGCACACTGTCTGAAAGCTGTTGTTGTACTTTGTCTTAATTAATCCCATTCTGCACACTCTGTGATATCTGTTATTATACTCTGGATTAATTAATCCCATTCCGCAAACTGTCTGATATCTGTTATCAAACTCTGCATTAATTAATCCCATTCTGCACACTGTCTGATATCTGTTATCATACTCTAGGTTAATTAATCCCAATCTGCACACTGTCTGGTATCTGTTGTCATACTCTGGATTAATGAATCCCAATCTGCACACTGTCTGATATCTGTTATCATACTCTGCATTAATTAATCCAATTCTGCACATTGTCTGCTATCTGTTGTCATACTCTGGATGAAAGAATTCCATTCTGCACATTGTCTAGTATATATCATACTCTTGACTAATTAATCTCATTATGCACACTGTCTGGTATCTGTTGTCATACTCTGGATTAATTAATCCCAATCTGCACACTGTCTGATATCTGTTATCATACTCTGGACTAATTAATCCCAATCTGCACACTGCGTGCTATCTGTTATCATACTCTGCATTAAGTAATCCCATTCTGCACACTGTCTAATATTTATCATACTCTGCATTAATTAATCCCATTTTGGACACTGTCTGATACCTGTTATCATAGTCTGCATTAATTAATCCCATTTTGCACACTGTCTGGTATCTGTTATCATACACTGGATTAATTAATCCCATTCTGCACACTGTTTGATATCTGTTGTCATACTCTGCATTAATTAATCCCATTCTGCACACTATCTGCTATCTGTTGTCATACACTGGATTAAAAAAAAAAACACGTGCAACACATATCTCACAAAGCCAGTGTGCCAAACAGTCACAGCCCTTAAGGCTAAACAACACACCTGATACACTTGTAATAGGTGACTCTATCGTCAGGCACACTGACGTCCCGCTCACCAGGCTGAACAAAGAGAAGGTCACGATGAGCAGCCTGTCTGGTGCTAGGATCCGCCACATAACACAAGCACTCAGGTCACTCCAAAGCAAGTACAAATATGACTCAGTCATTGTCCATGCTGGTGTGAATGACCTGAGACGTACCTCCCTGGACTACATGAAAAGAGACATAGAGGAGCTCTCTGAGCATGTAGCCCAGGCTGGTATGACTCTGACCTTGAGTAGCATCTTACCCTCACCAAGAATGATGCCACAGTATGAAGACAAGATGATCAATTTCAACAATTGGCTTAAGTATTGGTGTCATTTAAAGGGGATCCAATGCCTATCAGCTTGGGATGATATGCACGACAAGCCTCGATGCTTTGCTAGGGACGGCTTGCACCTGTCACCCCTGGGCTTTCGGATATTGGCAAAGGCCCTTGCTACCCCCATAGTGCCTTTTTTAGGCAAGGCTCAAAAGACAAACCCACCTCCATAGGTATCACAAGGGATAAGAAACTAAGAGTAATGCTACTCAACGCTAGAAGTCTAAACCTCAAGATGCACGACTCAAACTCTCCTTAGCATGGAGAACATCGATATCTGTGCAGTAACAGAAACCTGGTTCAGGGGTCCCGAGAGCACCCCAGCACTACCAGGTTATACCTCATACCATGCTTTTCGGCCCCAAAACTTGGACCGAACCACAAAAGGAGGGGGAGTATCGATAGTTATCAAAGATACCCACACCTCCAGGTTGGTGGCAAAGCACGAAGCATCAGAGACTATCCATGTGCAACTAACAGTGGGTAAAACTGCCTTCCAGTTTATAGCCTGCTACAGACCACCCTCCCAAACCCAGGAACCCCACTCGGCCTTCCTGAGAACACTGGAAAATATGAAGGTCTCTCCAAACACCATTATATTGGGCGACTTCAACTACCCAAAAATAGATTGGGAGCATTACTCTAACTCCAACACCCTTGCCCAAAGGTTCATAGAATTCATAAACTCAAATGCTATGGAACAACTTGTTACCACTCCCACAAGAGGGGAAAACATACTGGACCTGATCATCACCAACATGGGGACTCTATGCTCCAGACCAGAAGTGTATCCCTCACTGGTAAGATCAGACCATAAACTGATCTCACTGGATATTCACATCCCGACCCCACTCCCTGCCCAGAAAACCACAGTGAAAAACTTCTCTAAAGCAAATTTCACACTCCTCAAAACCAAGGTGGAATCCTTCAAAGCCCCGGCCTGTGGAAAATACGGCCCAGACCAGAATCCTTTATAAATGCATTCTATGAACACCTTCAGGACTGCATGGATCATGCAATCCCAAATAAAACCAAGACCCAATCCTCCAAAGGCAGACAACCTGTCTGGTGGACCCCAACCATAAACAAACTATACAATAGAAGGAGGAAGCTACTACATGATAAAGCAAAATCCCAAAAAGGGAAGGCATCTCTGATCAGTATTAGCAAAAAACTAAGGGCACTCATAAAATCGTCAAAAGCCAGCTTCGAGAGAAAAATTGCACAGGACACTAAGGATAATCACAAGGCTTTCTTTAGTTATGTTAGGAACCTGGGTGGGAATTCCCAGATATGCTCAGAATTAGTCCAAAATGACAAAAAATACACTGATCCCACAGACATTGCCAACATCCTAGCTGACAGGTTCAGCGCAAACTTCTCCCTCCCCACCAAAAGGGCAAATATCTATCCCAGCAGAGTGCTGCCCCTGACATCTCAGATGCTCAGGTGGGAGCTGCCCTCCAAAGCAAAAAACACAGCATCAATGGGACCAGACGGTGTCCCAGCCTGCATCCTACATGAACTCCAAGAAGAGCTAAACCCAAACATAAAACTACTGTTCAATCTCAGCCTTACTACAGGATATGTACCCAAAGAGTGGCGTACAGCAACAGTGGTCCCTCTCCACAAAGGTGGTGCCTCAACGGACCCTGGAAACTATCGCCCCATAAGCCTGACTAGCTTGGTCTGCAAAGCTATGGAAAGGATCATCATGGACCTCATAAATAAAGATATTGGGGACCTACAGACACTGGATCCTACCCAGTTTGGCTTTGTTAAGGGCAGATCCTGCCTCTTAAACCTGGTTGACTTCTTTGAAACAGTCACCAAGGCCATTGACGAAGGGAAGGTGGTCCACACAGCCTATCTGGACCTCGCAAAGCCTTCGATACAATACCCCACTCGGCATTATAGATAAGCTCACCAGCTTAAATATAAACCCCTATGTCACTAGATGGGTTGCAAACTGGCTCAAGGACAGAACCTACATGGTTAGAATTGCTGGAGCCATGTCAGACTCCAAACCAGTTACAAGTGGCATCCCACAAGGCTCAGTCCTGGGACCTCTCTTGTTTGGTATATATTTCTCGGAGGTACAGGCCAACACGGAAGGACTGTGGCTGACCAAGTTCGCAGATGACTGCAAACTGGGCGCCATAATCGACTCTCCAGCCGACACAAGCATCCTCCAAAAGGGCCTCGTAGAAACAGACAACTGGTGCCAGAGCCATGGCCTCAAGCTAAACGCCAAAAAGTGTATAGTCATCCCTTTGGCAAAACAGTGCCCACAAATTACCACATAGGTGGTAATCCATTAAGTACAGAAAAGTAATTAGGGACCTGGGGACTCAAGTTGATAGCAATCTCTCATTTGACAACCACGGCCAAAGTGGTTAGAAAACATTTTATATAGCCCACCTAATCATGAAGGGATTCACATCTAGATTAGGGAGGTCATCGTGCCTCTTTACTCATCCCTCATCAGGCCCATAATTGAGTACAATGCCCTTTGGGATGTACCTTACCAAACACCTGCAGCAACTGGAAAGACCCCAAAAGTACCTCACCAAGAGGATCAAAGGGCTCAAACAGATGCCATATGCTGCCCGTTAAAGAAACTCCAGCTCTACTCAGTGGCATACCGCCTGCTCAGAGGTGACCTGTGCCTGACGTATAAGGCCATGTCCAACCCGGTATTAAGGGACATGCTGCACCTCAAAAAATCCAAATCCCATCGAGCTACACGCTCGAGAGACTTGAACCTCAGCACTGAAATAAATAGGACATGCTGGAGGGACAGATTCATAACCCAGAGGCTCCCTTCACTCTGGAATAAAATCCCAGTCCAGGTTAGGCAGAGTCCCTCATTGACTCTTTTCAAGAGGAATCTTGATGAGTGGATGGGAGATCGTAGGTTTACCCCGGGTATCACTTCTGTGTCACTGTTAGTCAGAGTCACAGTATACTAACCTCGAAAAAGGGCATAGCAAAATTAATTTAAAATGGGTGGCGAAAGCCAAACATCCTCTGGCTAGGCTTATAAATGCCCTAGGGCAGATAGCCTAGTATGAACCTATGGACCTATGAACCTATAAGTAATCCCATTCTGCACACTGTCTGATATCTGATATCATATTCTGGACTAATTAGTCCCATTCTCCACATTGTCCGCTATCTGTTGTTGTACTCTGCATTAATTAATCCAATTCTGCACACTGTCTGGTATTTGTTATCATACACTGGATTAATTAATCCCATTCTGCACTCTGTCTGATATCTGTTGTCGTACTCTGCATTGATTAATCCCATTCTGCACACTGTCTGCTATCTGTTGTCATACTCTGGATTAATTAATCCCATTTGGCACATTGTCTAGCATGTGTTAACATACTCTGAACTAATTAATCTCATTCTGCACACTGTTTGGTACCTGTTGTCATACTCTGCATTAAGTAATCATATTCTGCACATTGTCTGTGATCTGCTGTCATACTTTGGATTAATTAATCCCATTCTGCACATTGTCTGATATCTGTTATCATACTTTGGGTTAATTAATCCCAATCTGCACACTGTCTGATATCTGTTATCATACTCTGCATTAATTAATCCCATGCTGCACATTGTCTAGTATGTGTTATCATACTCTGGACTAATTAATCCCATTTTGCACACTGTCTGATATCTGTTGTCATACTCTGCATTAATTAATCCCATTCTGCACACTGTCTGCTATTGGCTGTCATACGCTGGATTAATTAATCCCATTCTGCACACTGTCTGATATCTGATATCATACTCTGGATTAAATAATCCCATTCCGCACACTGTCTGATATCTGTTGTCATACTCTACATTAATTAATCCCATTCTGCACACTGTCTGATATCTGTTATCATACTCTGTATTAATTAATCCCATTTTGCACACTGTCTGCTATCTGTTGTCATACTCTGCATTAATTAATCCCATTCTGCACACTGTGTGGTATCTGTTATCATACACTGGATTAATTAATCCCATTCTGCACACTGTCTGATATCTGTTATCAAACTCTGCATTAATTAATCCCAATCTCCACACTGTCTGATATATGTTATTATACTTTGGATTAATAATAATTAATCCCATTCTGCACACTGTCTGATATTTGTTATCATACTCGGGATTAATTAGGTTCATAGAGGTTCAGAGATTATTACTAAGCTAACTGCCCTTGCGAGCCATTTTAAGCCTAGCCAATTATCCCTTGTGAGACTCAAACCCTGCACCTTATGTTTGTAAGGCAAACACCTTAACCATTAGGCCACCCTCCCAAAATTAATCCCAATCTGCACACTGTCTGATATCTGTTATCATACTCTGCATTGATTAATCCCATTCTGGTGCTTTGGCTAATTAGAGAAGTGGGGAAAGGTATGGGGGAGTTGAAGAGGAAATGAAAGACTGTTTAAATGTGTGAATACATGGCATTGCTCTAATATCTATAGGAATACTGCTCCAGACATTGGCTACTGAGTAGGAACATAGACAGTGACCGATAAAATGTGTGACTACATGGGATTGCTCTAATATTTATAGGAATACTGTCACAGATCTTGGCTACTGAACAGGAAAATAGGAAGTGACAGATCGATTGTTTGAATGTGTGACTACATGGGATTGCTCTAATATTTATAGGAATACTGTCACAGATCTTGGCTACCGAGTAGGAATATAGGCAGTGACTGATAGATTATTTGAATGTGTGACTATATGGCATCACTCTAATATCTATAGAAATACTGTTCCAGACCTTGGCTACTGAACAGGAACAGAGGCAATGACCGATAGATTGTTTGAATGTGTGACTACATGGCATTGCTCTAGTATCTATAGGAATACGGTTCCAGACCTTGGCTACCGAGTAGGAACATAGGCAGTGACGGATAGATTGTTTGAATGTGTGACTACATGGAATCGCTCTAATATCTATAGGAATACTGTTCCAGACCTTGGCTACTGAGTAGGAATATAGGCAGTGACCGATGATTGATTGAATGTGTGACTACATGGCATCACTCTAATATCTATAGGAATACTGTTCCAGACCTTGGCTACCGAGTAGGAATATAGGCAGTGACCGATGATTGATTGAATGTGTGACTACATGGCATCACTCTAATATCTATAGGAATACTGTTCCAGACCTTGGCTACCAAGTACGAATATATGCAGTGACCGATAGATTGTTTGAATGTGTGACTAGATGGCATCGCTCTCATATCTATAGGAATACTGTTCCAGATTTTGGCTACTAAATAAGAATATAGGCAGTGACCGATAGATTGTTTGAATGTGTGACTACATGGTATTGCTCTAATATCTACAGGAATACTGTCCCAGACCTTGGCTAATGAACAGGAACATAGGCAGAGACTGATAGACTGTTTGAATGTGTGACTACATGCCATCGCTCTATTATCTATAGGAATACTGTTCCAGACTTTGGCTACTGAACAGGAATACAGACAGTGACCAATAAATTGTTTGAATGAGTGACTACATGGCTTAGTTCTAATATCTATAGGTATACTGTTCCAGACCTTGGCTACCGAGTAGGAATATAGGCAGTGACCGATAGATTGTTTGGATGTGTGACTATATTGCATTGTTCTAATATCTGTAGGAATACTTTTCCAGACCTTGGCTACTGAACAGGAACATAGGCAGTGACCAATAGATTGTCTGAATGTGTCACTACATGACATTGCTCTAATATCTGTAGTAGTACTGTTCCAGACCTTGGCTACCGAGTAGGAACATAGGGAGTGACCAATAGGTTGTTGGAATGTGTGACTACATGGCATCGCTGTAATATCTATAGGAATACTGTTCCAGACCTTGGCTACCAAACAGGAATATAGGCATTGACAGATAGATTGTTTGACTGTGTGACTACATGACATTGCTCTAATATCTGTAGTAGTACTGTTCCAGACCTTGGCTACCGAGTAGGAATATAGGCACTGACCGATAGATTGTTTGACTGTGTGACTACATGACATGGCTCTCATATCTATAGCAATACTGTTCCAGACTTTGGCTACTGAACAGGAACATAGGCAGTGACTGATAGATTGTTTGAATGTGTGACAACAAGGCATCGCTCAAATATCTATAGGAATACTGTTGCAGACCTTGGATGGTTACCGAGTAGGAATATAGGCAGTGACCGAAAGATTATTTGAATGTGTGACTACTTGACTTCACTCTAATATCTATAGGAATACTGTTCCAGATCTCGACTACCAAACAGGAATAAAGGCAGTGACCAATAGATTGTTTGAATGTGTGACTACATGGCACTGCTCTAATATCTATAGGAATACTGTTCCAGACCTTGGCTACTGAGTAGGAATATAGGTAGTGACTGATAGATTGTTTGAATGTGTGACTTCATGGTATCACTCTAATATCTATAGGAATTCTGTCGCAGATCTTGGCTACTGAACAAGCAGTGACCGATAGATTGGTTGAATGTGTGACTACATGGCATCGCTCTAATATCTATAGGAATACTGCTCCTGACTTTGGCTACTGAACAGGAACATAGGCAGTGACCGATAGATTGTTTGAATGTGTGACTACATGACATCGCTCTAATATCTATAGGAATACTGTTCCAGACTTTGGCTACTGAACAGGAACATAGGCAGTGACCAATAGATTGTTTGAATGTGTGACTACATGGCATCGCTCTAATATCTATAGGAATACTGTTCCAGACCTTGGCTACTGAACAGGAACATAGGCAGTGACCGACAGATTGTTTGAATGTGTGACAACAAGGCATCGCTCAAATATCTATAGGAATACTGTTGCAGACCTTGGATGGTTACCGAGTAGGAATATATGCAGTGACCGAAAGATTATTTGAATGTGTGACAACTTGACATCGCTCTAATATCTATAGGAATACTGTTCCAGACCTCAACTACCAAACAGGAATAAAGGCTGTGACCAATACATTGTTTGAATGTGTGACTACATGGCACCGCTCTAATATCTACAGGAATACTGTTTCAAAAGTTGGCTACTGAGTAGGAATATAGGTAGTGACCGATAGATTGTTTGAATGTGTGACTACATGGTATCACTGTAATATCTATAGGAATACTGTCCCAGATCTTGGCTAATGAACAGGAACATAGGCAGTGACCGATGGATTGTTTGAATGTGTGACTAATTGGCATAGCTCTAATATCTATAGGAATACTGTTCCAGACCTTGGCTACTGAACAGGAATGTAGGCAGTGACCCATAGATTGTTTGAACATGTGACTACATGGCACTGCTCTAATATCTATAGGAATACTGTTCTAGACGTTGGCTACCGAGTAGGAATACAGGCAGTGACCGATAGATTGTTTGAATGTGTGACTACAAGGCATCGCTCTAAAATCTATAGGAATACTGTCCCAGATCTTGGCTACTGAACAGGAACCTAGGCAGTGACAGATAGATTGTTTGACTGTGTGACTACATGACATTGCTCTAATATCTGTAGGAATACTGTGCCAGACCTTGGCTACCGAGTAGGAACATAGGCAGTGACTGATAGATTGTTTGAATGTGTGACTCAATGGCATCACTCTAATATCTATAGGAATACTGTTCCAGACCTTGGCTAATGAACAGGAACATAGACAGTTACCGATAGATTGTTTGAATGTGTGATTATGTGGCATCGCTCTAATATCTATAGGAATACTATTCCAGACCATGGCTACTGAGTAGGAATACAGGCAGTGACGGATAGATTGTTTGTACGTGTGACTACATGGCATTGCTGTAATATTTGTTGGAAAACTGTTCCAGACCTTGGCTACTGAACAGGAACATAGGCAGTGACTTATAGATTGTTTGAATATGTGACAACATGGCATTGTTCTAATATCTGTAGGAATACTGTTCCAGACCACGGCTAACGAGTAAGAACATAGGCAGTGACCGATAGATTGTTTGACTGTGTGACTACATGACATTGCTCTAATATCTATAGGAATACTGTTCCAGACCTTGGCTACCGAGTAGGAACATAGGCAGTGACTGATAGATTGTATGAATGTCTGACCACATGGCATTGCTCTAATATCTATAGGAATACTGTTCCAGACCTTGGTTACCAAACAGGAATATAGGCAGTCACCGATCGATTGTTTGACTGTGTGACTACATGAGATCGCTCTAAAATCTATAGGAATACTCTTCCAGATTTTTGCTATTGAACAGTAACTTAGACAGTGACTAATAGATTGTTTGAATGTGTGTCTACATGGCATCGCTCTGGTATCTTTACTAATACTGTTCTAGACCTTCGCTACTAAAGAGGAACATAGGCAGTGATCGATAGATTGTTTGAATGTGTGACTACATGCCATCACTATAATATCTATAGGAATACTGTTCCAGACCTTGGTTACTGAACAGGGATATAGGCATTGACCGATCGATTGTTTGAATGTGTGAATACATGGCATTGCTCTAATTTCTATAGGTATACTGTTCCAGATCTTGGCTACCGAGTAGGAATCTAGGCAGTGACCTATAGATTGTTTGGATGTGTGACTATATTGCATTGCTCTAATATCTGTAGGATAACTTTTCCAGACCTTGGTTACTGAACAGGAACATAGGTAGTGACAGATAGATTGTATGAATGTGTGACTACATGGCACCACTCTAATATCTATAGGAATACTGTTCTAGTCCTTGGCTACTGAACAGGAACATAACCAGTGACCGACAGATTGTTTGAATGTGTGACTGTATGGTACTGCTCTAATATCAATAGGAATACCATCACAGTTTTTGGCTACTGAACAGGAATATAGGCAGAGACTGATAGATTGTTTGACTGGGTGACTACATGACATCGCTCTAGTATCTGTAAGAATACTTTTCCAGACCATGGCTACCGAGTAGGAATGTAGGGAGTGACCGATGGATTGGTTGAATGTGTGACTACATGGCATCACTCTAATATCTATAGGAATACTGTTCCAGACTTTGGCTACTGAACAGGAACATATGCAGTGACAGATAGATTGTTTGAATGTGTGACTACATGGTATTGCTCTAATATCTATAGGAATACTGTTCCAGACCTTGGTTAATGAACAGGAACATAGGCAGTGACCAATAGATTGTTTGAATGTGTGACTACATGGCATCGCTCTATTATCTATAGGAATACTGTTCCAGACCTTGGCTAATGAGTAGGAATATAGGCAGTGATGGATAGATTCTTTTCACGTGTGACTACATGGCATTGCTGTAATATTTGTAGGAATACTGTTCCAGACCTTGGCTACTGAACAGGAACATAGGCAGTGACCAATAGATTGTTTGCATATGTGACTACATGGCATCGCTTTAATATCTGTAGGAATACTGTTCTAGACCATGGCTACCGAGTAGGAATATAGGCAGTGACCGACAGACTGTTTGAATGTGTGACTACATGGCTTCGCATCTATTATCTATAGGAATACTGTCCCATGGCTTGGCTAATGAACAGGAATATAGGGAGTGACCGATGGATTGTTTAAATGTGTGACTACATGGCATCGCACTAATATCTATAGGAATGCTGTTCCTGACCTTGGCTACTGAACAGGAACATAGTGACCGATAGATTGTTTGACTGTGTGACTATATGGCATCACTCTAATATCTATAGGAATACTGTTCCAGACCTTGGCTACTGAACAGGAATATAGGCAGTGACCGATCGATTGTTTGACGGAGTGACTACATGGCATCACTATAATATCTATAGCAATACTGTTCCAGACGTTGGCTACCAAACAGGAATATAGGCAGTGACCGATAGATTGTTTGACTGTGTGACTACATGACATCGCTCTAATATCTATAGGAGTACTGTTCCAGACCTTGTCTACTGAGTAGGAATATAGGCAGTGGCCGATAGATTGTTTGACTGTGTGACTACATGACATCGCTCTAATATCTATAGGAATACTGTTCAAAATTTTGGCTATTGAACACTAACTTAGGCAGTGACCTATAGATTGTTTGAATGTGTGTCTACATGGCATCGCTCTAGTATCTTTAGGAATACTGTTCCAGACCTCGTCCACCAAACAGGAACATAGGCACTGACCGATAGATTGTTTGAATGTGTGACTACATGGCACCACTGTAATATCTATAGGAATACTGTTCCAGTCCTTGGCTACTGAACAGGAACATAGGCAGTGATCGATAGATTGTTTGAATTTGTGACTACATGGCTTCGCTCTATTATCTATAGGACTACTGTCCCAGACCTTGGCTACTGAACAGGAACATAGGCAGTGACCGATAGATTGTTTGAATGTGTAACTACATGGCATCGCTCTAATTTCTATAGGAATACTGTTCCAGACTTTGGCTACTGAGTAGGAATATAGGCCGTGACCAATAGATTGCTTGAACGTGTGACTACATGGCATTGCTCTATTATTTGTAGGAATACTGTTCCAGACCTTGGCTACTGAACAGGAGTATAGGCAGTGACCAATAGATTGTATGAATGTTTGGCTACATGGCATTGTTCTAATACCTGTAGCAATACTGTTCCAAACCTTGGCTGCCGAGTAGGAACATAGGCAGTGACCGGTAGATTGTTTGAATGTGTTATTACATGGGATTGCTCTAATATCTATAGGAATACTGTTTCAGACTTTGCTACTGAACAGGAACATAGGCCGTGACCAATAGATTGTTTGAATGTGTGACTACACGCCATCACTCTAATATCTATAGGAATACTGTTCCAGACCTTGGCTACTGAACAGGAATATAGGCAGTGACCGATAGATTGTTTGAATGTGTGACTACATGGCATCGCTCTAATATCTATAGGAATACTGTTCCAGACCTTGGCTATGAACAGGGATATAGGCATTGACCAATCTATTGTTTGAATGTGTGACTACATGGCATTGTTCTAATATCTATAGGAATACTGTTCCAGACCTTGGCTACCGAGTAGGAATCTAGGCTGTGACCAATAGATTGTTTGGATGTGTGACTACATGGCATTGTTCTAATATCTATAGGAATACTGTTCCAGACCTTGGCTACCAAACAGGAATATAGGCAGTGACCGATAGATTGTTTGAACGTGTGACTACATGACATTGCTCTAATATCTGTAGGATAACTTTTCCAGACCTTGGCTACTGAACAGGAACATAGGCAGTGACCGATAGACTGTTTGAATGTGTGACTACATGGCATCGCTCTATTATCTATAGGAATACTGTTCTAGACCTTGGCTACTGAACAGGAACATAGGCAGTGACCGATAGATTGTTTGAATGTGTGACTACATGGCATCACTCTAATATCTGTAGGAATACTGTTCTAGACCTTGGCTAATGAGTCGGAACATAGGCAGTGACCGATAGATTGTTTGAATGTGTGACTACATGGCATCGCTCTAATATCTATAGGAATACTGTTCCAGACCTTGGCTACCAAACAGGAATATAGGCAGTGACCGATAGATTTTTTAAATGTGTATCTACATGGCATCACTCTAATATCTATAGGAATACTGCCCTGATCTTGGCTACTGAACAGGAACATAGGCAGTGACCGATAGATTGTTTGAATGTGTGACTACATGGCTTCGCTCTAATATCTATAGGAATACTGTTCCAGACCTTGGCAACGGAGTAGGAATATAGGCAGTGACTGATAGATTGTTTGAATGTGTGACTACATGGTATTGCTCTAATATCTATAGGAATACTGTTCCAGACCTTGGCTAATGAACAGGAACATAGACAGTGACCGATAGATTGTTTGAATGTGTGACTACATGGCATCGCTCTAATATCTATAGGAATACTGTTCCAGACCTTGGCTATGAACAGGAGTATAGGCAGTGACCAATAGATTGTTTGAATGTGTGACTACATGGCATTGTTCTAATATCTATAGGAATACTGTTCCAGACCTTGGCTACTGAACAGGAACATAGGCAGTGACCAATAGATTGTCTGAATGTGTCACTACATGATATTGCTCTAATATCTGTAGGATAACTTTTCCAGACCTTGGCTACTGAACAGGAACATAGGCAGTGACCGATAGACTGTTTGAATGTGTGACTACATGGCATCGCTCTATTATCTATAGGAATACTGTTCTAGACCTTGGCTACTGAACAGGAACATAGGCAGTGACGGATAGATTGTTTTCACGTGTGACTACATGGCATTGCTGTAATATTTGTAGGAATACTGTTCCAGACCTTGGCTACTGAACAGGAACATAGGCAGTGACCGATAGATTGTTTGCATATGTGACTACATGGCATTGTTCTAATATCTGTAGGAATATTGTTCCAGACCATGGCTACTGAGTAGGAACATAGGCAGTGACCAATAGATTGTTTGAATGTGTGACTACATGGCATTGCTCTAATATCTATAGGAGCACTGTTCCAGACCTTGGCTACCTAGTAGGAACATAGGCAGTGACGGATAGATTGTTTGAATGTGTGACTAAATGAGATCGCTCTAATATCTATAGGAATACTGTTCCAGACCTTGGCTACTGAACAGGAACATAGGCAGTGATGGATAGTTTGTTTCAATGTGTGACTACATGGCATTGCTCTAATATCTATAGGAATACTGTTCTAGACCTTGGCTACTGAGTAGGAATATAGGCAGTGACCGATAGATTGTTTGAATGTGTGACTACATGGCATTGCTCTAATATCTATAGGAATACTGTTCCAGACCTTGGCTACCGAGTAGGAATATAGGCAGTGACCAATAGACTGTTTGGATGTGTGACTATATTGCATTGCTCTAATATCTGTAGGATAGCTTTTCCAGACCTTGGCTACTGAACAGGAACATAACCAGTGACCGATAGATTGTTTGAAAGTGTGACTACATGCCATCACTCTAATATCTATAGGAATCTGTTCCAGACCTTGGCTACTGAGTAGGAATATAGGCAGTGACCGATAGATTGTTTGAATGTGTGACTACATGGCATCGCTCTAATATCTATAGGAATACTGTCCCAGATCCTGGCTACTGAACAGGAACATAGGCAGAGACTGATAGATTGTTTGACTGGGTGACTACATGACATCGCTTTAATATCTGTAGGAATACTTTTCCAGAACTTTGCTACTGAACAGGAACATAACCAGTGACTGATAGATTGTTTGAAAGTGTGACTACATGCCATCACTCTAATATCTATAGGAATGCTGTTCCAGACCTTGGCTAATGAACAGGAACATAGGCAGTGACCGATAGATTGTTTGAATGTGTGACTACATGGCATCACTCTAATATCTATAGGAATACTGTTCCAGACCTTGGCTACTGAACAGGAATATAGGCAGTGACCGATAGATTGTTTGAATGTGTGACTACATGGCATCGCTCTAATATCTATAGGAATACTGTTCCAGACCTTGGCTACTGAACAGGAACATAGGCAGTGACCGATAGATTGTTTGCATATGTGACTACATGGCATTGTTCTAATATCTGTAGGAATATTGTTCCAGACCATGGCTACCGAGTAGGAACATAGGCAGTGACCGATAGATTGTTTGAATGTGTGACTACATGGCATTGCTCTAATATCTATAGGAATACTGTTCCAGACCTTGGCAACGGAGTAGGAATATAGGCAGTGACTGATAGATTGTTTGAATGTGTGACTACATGGTATTGCTCTAATATCTATAGGAATACTGTTCCAGACCTTGGCTAATGAAAAGGAACATAGGCAGTGACCGATGGGTTGGTTGAATGTGTGACTACATGGCATCGCTCTAATATCTATAGGAATAATGTTCTAGACCTTTGCTACCAAACAGGGATATAGGCAGTGACCGATAGATTGTTTGAATGTGTGACTACATGGCATCGCTCTAATATCTATAGGAATACTGTCCCAGATCCTGGCTACTGAACAGGAACATAGGCAGTGACCGATAGATTGTTTGAATGTGTGACTACATGGCATCACTCTAATATCTATAGGAATACTGTTCCAGACCTTGGCTACTGAACAGGAACAGAGGCAGTGACCGATAGATTGTTTGAATGTGTGACTACATGGCATCACTCTAATATCTGTAGGAATACTGTTCCAGACCTTGGCTACTGAGTAGGAACATAGGCAGTGACCGATATATTGTTTGAATGTGTGACTACATGGCATCGCTCTAATATCTATAGGAATACTGTTCCAGACCTTGGCTAATGAACAGGAACATAGGAAGTGACTGATAGATTGTTTGAATGTGTGACTACATGGTATTGCTCTAATATCTATAGGAATACTGTTCCAGACCTTGGCTACTGAACAGGAACATAGGCAGTGACTGATAGATTGTTTGAATGTGTGACTACATGGCATTGCACTAATATCTATAGGAATACGGTTCCAGACCTTGGCTACTGAACAGGAACATAGGCAGTGACCAATAGATTGTTTGGATGTGTGACTATATTGCATTGCTCTAATATCTGTAGGATAACTTTTCCAGACCTTGGCTACTGAACAGGAACTTAGGCAGTGACCGATAGATTGTTTGAATGTGTGACTACATGGCATCGCTCTAATATCTATAGGAATACTGTGCCAGACCTTGGCTACTGAAGAGGAACATATGCAGTGACAGATAGATTGTTTGAATGTGTGATGACTACATGGTATTGCTCTAATATATATAGGAATACTGTTCCAGACCTTGGCTAATGAACAGGAACATAGGCAGTGACCGATAGACTGTTTGAATGTGTGACTACATGGCATCGCTCTATTATCTATAGGAATACTGTCCCATACCTTGGCTAATGAACAGGAGTATAGGCAGTGACTGATAGATTGTTTGAAGGTGTGACTACATAGCATCGCTCTAATATCTATAGGAATACTGTTCCAGACCTTGGCTACCGAGTGGGAATATAGGCAGTGACCGATGGGTTGGTTGAATGTGTGACTACATGGCATCGCTCTAATATCTATAGGAATAATGTTCTAGACCTTGGCTAATGAACAGGAACATAGACAGTGACCGATAGATTGTTTGAATGTGTGACTACATGGCATTGCTCTAATATCTATAGGAATACTGTTCAAGACCTTGGCTACTGAACAGGAACATAGGCAGTGACCGATGGGTTGGTTGAATGTGTGACTACATGGCATCGCTCTAATATCTATAGGAATAATGTTCTAGACCTTTGCTACCAAACAGGGATATAGGCAGTGACCGATAGATTGTTTGAATGTGTGACTACATGGCATCGCTCTAATATCTATAGGAATACTGTTCCAGACCTTGGCTACTGAACAGGGATATAGGCAGTGACCGATAGATTGTTTGAATGTGTGACTACATGGCATCGCTCTAATATCTATAGGAATACTGTCCCAGATCCTGGCTACTGAACAGGAACATAGGCAGTGATGGATAGATTGTTTGAATGTGTGACTACATGGCATCGCTCTAATATCTATAGGAATACTGTTCCAGACCTTGGCTACTGAACAGGAACATAGGCAGTGACCGATAGATTGTTTGGATGTGTGACTGTATTGCATTGCTCTAATATCTGTAGGATAACTTTTCCAGACCTTGGCTACTGAACAGGAACATAGGCAGTGACCGATAGATTGTTTGAATGTGTGACTACATGGCATCACTCTAATATCTATAGGAATACTGTTCCAGACCTTGGCTACTGAACAGGAACATAGGCAGTGACCGATAGATTGTTTGACTGGGTGACTACATGGGATTGCTCTAATATCTATAGGAATACTGTTCCAGACCTTGGCTACTGAACAGGAACATAGGCAGTGACCGATAGATTGTTTGAATGTGTGACTACATGGCTTCGCTCTAATATCTATAGGAATACTGTTCCAGACCTTGGCAACGGAGTAGGAATATAGGCAGTGACTGATAGATTGTTTGAATGTGTGACTACATGGTATTGCTCTAATATCTATAGGAATACTGTTCCAGACCTTGGCTATGAACAGGGATATAGGCATTGACCAATCTATTGTTTGAATGTGTGACTACATGGCATTGTTCTAATATCTATAGGAATACTGCTCCAGACATTGGCTACCGAGTAGGAACATAGGCAGTGACCGATAGATTGTTTGAATGTGTGACTACATGGCATTGCTCTAATATCTATAGGAATACTGTTCCAGACCTTGGCTATGAACAGGAACAGAGGCAATGACCGATAGATTGTTTGAATTTGTGACTACATGGCATTGCTCTAATATCTATAGGAATACTGTTCCAGACCTTGGCTACTGAACAGGATCTTAGGCAGTGACCGATAGATTGTTTGAATGTGTGACTACATGGCATCGCTCTAATATCTATAGGAATACTGTGCCAGACCTTGGCTACTGAAGAGGAACATATGCAGTGACAGATAGATTGTTTGAATGTGTGATGACTACATGGTATTGCTCTAATATATATAGGAATACTGTTCCAGACCTTGGCTAATGAACAGGAACATAGGCAGTGACCGATAGACTGTTTGAATGTGTGACTACATGGCATCGCTCTATTATCTATAGGAATACTGTCCCATACCTTGGCTAATGAACAGGAATATAGGGAGTGACCGATGAATTGTTTGAATGTGTGACTACATGGCATCGCTCTAATATCTATAGGAATACTATTCCAGACTGTGGCTACCGAGTAGGAATATAGGCAGTGACGGATAGATTGTTTGTACATGTGACTACATGGCATTGCTGTAATATTTGTAGGAATACTGTTCCAGACCTTGGCTACTGAACAGGAACATAGGCAGTGACCGAAAGATTGTTTGCATATGTGACTACATGGCATTGTTCTAATATCTGGAGGAATACTGTTCCAGACCATGGCTACCGAGTAGGAACATAGGCAGTGACCGATAGATTGCTTGAATGTGTGACTACATGGCATTGCTCTAATATCTATAGGAATACTGTTCCAGACCTTGGCTACCTAGAAGGAACATAGGCAGTGATGGATAGATTGTTTGAATGTGTGACTACATGGCATCACTCTAATATCTATAGGAATACTGTTCCAGACCTTGGCTACAGAGTAGGAATATAGGCAGTGACCGATATATTGTTTGAATGTGTGACTAAATGGCATTGCTCTAATAACTATAGGAATACTGTTCCAGACCTTGGCTACTGAGTAGGAATATAGGCAGTGACCGATAGATTGTTTGAATGTGTAACTAGATGGCATCGCACTTATATCTATAGGAATACTGTTCCAAAATTTGGCTACCATACAGAAATATAGATAGTGACCGATAGATTGTTTGAATGTGTGACTACATGGTATTGCTTTAATTTCTATAGGAATACTGTTCCAGAACTTGGCTAATGAACAGGAACATAGGCAGTGACTGATAGACTTTTTGAATGTGTGACTACATGGCATCGCTCTATTATCTATAGGAATACTGACCCATACCTTGGCTAATGAACAGGAACATAGGGAGTGACTGATGGATTGTTTGAATGTGTGACTACATGGCATCGCTCTAATATCTATAGGAATACTATTCCAGACCTTGGCTTCTGAGTAGGAATATAGGCAGTGACGGATGGATTGTTTGTACGTGTGACTACATGGCATTGCTGTAATATTTGTAGGAATACTGTTCCAAACCTTGGCTACTGAACAGGAACATAGGCAGTGACTGATAGATTGTTTGAATATGTGACTTCATGGCATTGTTCTAATATCTGTAGGAATACTATCCCAGACCTTGGTTATTGAGTAGAAACATAGGCAGTGACCGATAGATTGTTTGAATGTCTGACTACATGGCATCGCTCTAATGTCTATAGGAATACTGTTCCAGACCTTGGCTACTGAACAGGGATATTGGCAGTGACCGATCAATTGTTTGAATGTGTGACTACATGGCTTTGCTCTAATATCTATAGGTATACTGTTCCAGACCTTGGCTACCGAGTAGGAATCTAGGCAGTCACCTATAGATTGTTTGGATGTGTGACTATATTGCATTGTTCTAATATCTGTAGGAATACTTTTCCAGACCTTGGCTACTGAACAGGAATACAGGCAGTGACCAATAGATTATTTGAATGTGTGACTACATGACATTGCTCTAATAGCTGTAGGAATACTGTTCCAGACCTTGGCTACCGAGTAGGAATATAGGCAGTGACTGATAGATTGTTTGACTGTGTGACTACATGACATCACTCTCATATCTATAGGAATACTGTTCCAGACCTTGGCTACCAAGTTCGAATATAGCCAGTGGCCTGTAGATTGTTTGAATGTGTGACTACATGGCATCGCTCTAATATCTATAGGAATACTGTTCCAGACCTTGGCTACTGAACAGGAACATAGGCAGTGACCGATAGATTGTTTGAATGTGTGACTGCAAGGCATCGCTCTAATATCTATAGGCATACTGTTGCAGACCTTGTCTGGTTACTGAGTAGGAATATAGGCAATGACCGATAATTGTTTGAATGTGTGACTACATGGCATTGCCCTAATATCTATAGGACTACTGTCTCAGACCTTGGCTACTGAACAGGAACATAGGCAGTGACCGATAGATTGTTTGAATGTGTGACTACATGGTATCGCTCTAATATCTATAGGAATACTGTCGTAGATCTTGGCTACTGAGCAGGAACTTAGGCAGTGACCGATAGATTGTTTGAATGTATGACTACATGGCATCGCTCTAATATCTATAGGAATACTGTTCTAGACGTTGGCTACCGAGTAGGAATATAGGCAGTGACCAACAGACTGTTTGAATGTGTGACTACATGGCTTCGCATCTATTATCTATAGGAATACTGTCCCATAGCTTGGCTAATGAACAGGAATATAGGGAGAGACCGATGGATTGTTTAAATGTGTGACTGCATGGCATCGCTCTAATATCTATAGGAATGCTGTTCCTGACCTTGGCTACTGAACAGGAACATAGTGACTGATAGATTGTTTGAATGTGTGACTATATGGCATCACTCTAATATCTATAGGAATACTGTTTCAGACCTTGGCTACTGAACAGGAACATAGGAAGTGACTGATAGATTGTTTGAATATGTGACTACATGGGATTGCTCTAATATCTATAGGAATACTGTTCCAGACCTTTGCTACTGAGCAGGAACATAGGCAGTGACCGATAGATTGTTTGAATGTGTGACTACATGGCATCGCTCTAATATCTGTAGGAATACTGTTCTAGGCCTTGGCTACCAAGTAGGAGCATAGGCAGTGACCGATCGATTGTTTGAATGTGTGACTACATGGCATCACTCTAATATCTATAGGAATACTGTTCCAGACCTTGGCTACTGAACAGGAATATAGGCAGTGACCGATCGATTGTTTGATGGTGTGACTACATGGCATCGCTATAATATCTATAGGAATACTGTTCCAGACGTTGGCTACCAAACAGGAATATAGGCAGTGACCGATAGATTGTTTGACTGTGTGACTACATGACATCTCTCTAATATCTATAGGAATACTGTTCAAAATTTTGGCTATTGAACACTAACTTAGGCAGTGACCTATAGATTGTTTGAATGTGTGACTACATGGCATCGCTCTAATATCTTTAGGAATACTGTTCCAGACCTCGCCCACCAAACAGGAACATAGGCACTGACCGATAGATTGTTTGAAAGTTAAATTATTCTTACTGATAGTTTCCCTTTAGTATTGGTATACACACATTGTGTCTTGTTGAACATGCATTTTAGATTTTTTAGTAACAATTTTATTAATTATAAATTAATTGTTATTTTAGATTTGTATTTAAAATGTACGTATGTAGGCTGTTATGAATTTCTGTAAACTAAGGGTTGTTTAGCTGGATTTTATGCAACTGTTTTTGGTCACAACTATTTAGAAGTGGCCAAGTAATAGAGTATTTCACTTTAAATCTTGATTTTTCACTTCAGCTAATTAATTAATTAACACTAGATTTGTTCTTTTAAAAACATTTGAATGTGAGTGTTTTATGTCTGAAGAAGGAAAAGCACAGTCTATTTCCGAAAGCGCTAACAACATTAAACTGTCTTTTGTCACGTATTTCCTGCTCGCTTTGGTGGTTTGATTCCAAGTTTGTCGTTTTGCCTTTCGTGTTTGTTTGAATGTGTGACTACATGGCGTCGCACTTATATCTATAGGAATACTGTTCCAAAATTTGGCTACCAAACAGAAATATAGATAGTCAGTTTTTAAGCATATTGTTTCTAATCATATTGCTTTATTTCAACTGAGCTAGTAATTCAATGTATTGACAATAGCTACATCCAGGCTTCTGGTTTCCAATTAAGCTTTTTTTATATGTGCTGTTTTTAAGGCTACTGTTTATATCTTTATATAATCTTTATTTTATCTGCTGAAAATGGGCTTGTTACCCAGTCAGACTCTCCTGGTAAACAAATGTAAAATAAAATAACTACCTAAATAAATAAATAAAAAATGTTTTGCATTACTTATGTTTTCATTAAGGATTTGCATCCAAAATCCCAGTTTTTCCTTATTTCTTGAAGTACTCCATCATCATCATCATCACTTTTCACTTTAATTGTTGTTTTCTGCTTGTGTTTATATATATAAGAGTCTTAACTGTGTACCCCTAAAATATCCCTTCAAATCAGGTACTCTTATACCTCCTTGTTATTTTGGGAAGATCAACTAATCTCACTTGACTCTTACCCTCTTCCTCTCCCAGTTAAAATCTGTCAGTTCTTCAACTTCTTCTGTAGGCCAGGCACAAGTCTTCGCTAAGAAGTCTATGCAATACGGAGTACGGTGACAGGGACTTTAGTCAGTCTGTGTAAGGCACATGCTGGAGCCCCTTGATCTTCTTTGTTAGAAACCTCTGAGGTCTCTCTAATTACTGCAGGTGCATAGTATGATACATGCCAAATTGGGCGTTATACTCAATTAGT